>NC_065547.1:2542631-2803847 GCF_022605725.1 Anthonomus grandis grandis
CAAACTTAATTTTTTCTAGAGGTTATGAAGGGGTGGCAACTATCTAAACTTATGATAGTGTATACTCAAAAGTATCCTTAATATCACTATTAAAACAAAACTCATAAACTCCGATTTGCATAAAAGTAAGAGAGCATTAAATAACGAACATTCTTGAAAAAATCGGGATTTTGACCAAATTTAATTTTTTCTAAAGGTTACGAAGGGGTGGCATCTATCTAAATTTATGTTAGTGTATACCTAAGAGTGTCCCAAAAATCCCTTATATAACAAAACTCATGCACTCTGATTTGCATAAAAATAGGAGGGCACCAAGTATACAAAATCTGGAAAAAAAATTTGGATTCCATTCAAATTTTATTTTTATTTATGAGATAGAATTTAAATTTATATATATTTAAAAGTCTTAAAATATAAGAACTCATTCACCATAAAATATCAGAAATTATGAAAATGAAATAACTAATATTAAACATTAAAAAATATTATTTTTCCTCATGTTTTTTAAGATTAAATTTATTTTTTAATGCATAATAAAGATAAAAATTAGTACTATTACGTAATTTTATACAGATGATGTTCATTTCCTTAGATTTTTAAAAATATCCGGCCTGACACAAATAGTAGGCCGGTCACGCGGAGCGGTAACTTTATGGCTGGCATTTTATGGATAACTTCACACAAACCAAAATCCCCGAGTTGTTTTTCCACAACTCGGGCCGTTTCTTACGAACTCGTTCTCGCAGTGTTGCCAAACCTGACAAAAATAGTAAGTCTGGTTGACAGTCTGACCCTCTGGAACCCATTCAGTCATCACGATACCGTTAATGTCGAAGAAAACGATCAACATTGCCCTGAATTTTGATTTGGACATCCTTGCTTTTTTTATTCTGGGCGATTCAGGCGTCTTCCAATGCATCGATTGCCGCTTGGTTTCAACATCGTATTGAAAAATCCACGTTTCGTCGCAAGTAATAATGTTTTTGATCACTCCGGGATTTTCTTCTAACCTTTCAAGGAAATCTGAGCAGACCTGTTGACGCAAGAGCTTTTGGTCAGGAGTCAGGTTTTTTGGCACCAACTTCGCACAGACCTTTGTCATAATATATGTTATATCAGTGGTCTAATAGGACAACCTAAGTTATCTCTACAACGCAATAGATCTTCAAAACATCAACAAGTCGCACAGATATTAGATTACTTCTAGAACAAAGGACTATTGTTCTAAATCATAAACATCTTTAATTACTTCAATCATAGAAGAACTAGTAAACAGTAAATAAGGCGTAGTTTCCCACGAAACCCAAGAAGCTTGTTGACGATAATTCCATTTATTTATCCACAACGCCACCAGGACTCTACGTGACCTAAAATGCAGCATCAGCACCACAGAAACTATTTAAGCTTGACCATGTCTCCATTATTATTATTATTATTATTATTGTTGTATTGTAGTAATAATCATATCTTTTGTTTAACTCTTAATTGTTTTAAAATCCAAAAGTTATAATTAAAGTTTTTTTTAAAAAAGTAAATTCAGTGATTGTGATTTAACAAATTGGCGCAAGTCGGTAGGATCCAGAAGAAACACCTAGTTGGTGGTGGATTCCTATCCTTTAAATGGTTAAAGAACCAGCAGCCCCAAGAAGGCAATAAAAATTGTGGTGCCTACATCAGACGACTTAAAAGCGACATCACTGCTAATCTCTGGTGGACATCAGCCATTGGTCCTCATAGTCTTATCGGACTACGGATTAGGAACGCCTAGTGAAACCCCTGGTAGATCTGGTAAAAAAATCATGGCTCCAATAATAATTAAGATTGTGAAACTGTAAGTTTGAATTCTCATTGTTTATTATATTTTTGATGAAGATTTATTATTTATTAATGATTAAATATTCTTTATTATATTGAGTTATATTGAGAATTCCATTATTGAAATATTATTGAAGTATATTGAAGAATTATTATTGAAATATTATTTATTATTGATATAAATTTAAATCATTAATCACTGCTAATATAAAGTTTTATTTTAAAATTTATTTAAGAGTTAACTATACCGATTTAGACAAATAATAAATTATTGAGTACATTATTCAATAAATTTATTAAAAAAATGGCGACATCAACTCAAACGCAAAGTGAAGAAACTGTAATTGAACCATACAAATTGTCTGAAATTTTTTCTATTGTGCCAGAATATGACGGCGATCAAATTTTTTTAAACCAATTTCTTGATGCTTGCAATCATGCAATAGATATGTGTGTCGGTGAACAAAAATATTTATTGCTTATTCACATTAAAAACCGATTAAGAGGCAGAGCAGCTCAATTGATAAACTCTCGAAATCCTTCTACCTACGAAGAAATTAAAAAATTATTAAACGCTCATTTTGGCGATTCTCGCGATTTGTCATCGCTTATTCAAGATTTGCAAAAAATAAGACAATTAAATAATGAAAATCCGTTAATTTTTCTTAATCGCTTAGAAGTTTTAAATGCAAAAATTCATGCTAATATTCAAAAATCCAATCTGTCAGCAAATCAAAAACAAGCACAAATCACCTTAATTGAATCCATGGCGTTAAATACCTTACTAACTGGCTTAGAACCTCGTATTGAACATATAATAAAAGCTAGTAATCCAAGAAATATGCTCGAAGCGCAAGTACGAATTAAACGAGAATTACAACTCTCCTATTTCGAAACTCAAAACTCCCGATTAAGACAAGTTCAACCTATAACTCAAAAGAAATTTAATGTAAGAACACAAAACTTTAATACCAACCAAAGTAATTCACAACAACAAATGTATACTCAAAGACCAACCTATCAACAATTTTCTTCTAATTACAATTCAAGACCGAATTTTTATCAAAATCAGTTAAACACAAGTAATTTTTCGCAACAAAGACCACAACAATTTACCCAAAGACCTCAAACACAGAGACCTCAATTTCAACCAAATCAAAAACCAAATAATTTTCAACCTAGACCGATAGTTACTCAAAGAAAATCTCTCAAGCTTTAGTAAAAAATAATCTTCCACTTCCAATTTATTTCTCTTACATTGCTCAATATTTAGAGATAATTGAGTTGCAAGCGTACCAATTAGATTCTAAAGTTGTTTTTGTTTTAAATATACCATTAGTAGAACCAGAAAAATATACTTTATATCATCTCTATCCAATACCAATTTCTGATGAAAGAACAGGTCTTCATCACACGTTATTAATATCTTTAAAATATATTGCTAAAAATGAGTTCACTCTTGTATACCCCAATCCAAGACTTGGATAAATGTAAAACCATTACTCAAAGAGCCAGAATCTGTTCAAATGTCCTGCCATATCCAATCGACAGTGACGCTATCTGTGAAGCCCAATTACTAAAGCCGATGAACCAACTACCGAGGACATGCCAAACTTCAGTACTGTTCGCGAAAGACTATGGTGTTCATGAAATCGGACTTAATCAGTGGTTAATAACAGTTTCGGACTCTTTACCAGTAACTATAAAGTGTTCCTCAAAAGACATAGTGACCGAAATCATTAAAAACAATACTATTTTAAAATTACAACGTGAGTGTAACGCGTTTGTTGGTACGACCAGAGTTCATGCAAAAGACATTATTGAAACAGACAGTAATGTAACCGATAATCATCATCCAGTTTTAATCCCTTATGAATGCTGTGAAAAGTTTCCAAATAAATCATATATGCCAGATCTGAAACCGTTAAGAATCAGTAAATTAAATACTGATGATCTCAACATAGCTCAGTATAAGTTGAATCAATATTCAGATGAATTGGACAGACTAATCCAACAACCATTCATCAGTAAACATATCCATTGGTTTACTATTACAACCATAATATTTGTTGTTTTTCTAATTGTCCTATACATTTATTGCAAATGCAGAAAAAGAAGAAGTTTCAAGATTGGCATTGTATCAAATTCAGGCTCTCCTCCATCTCCTCCAAGTGATCAATATCGAACTCCACTTCTTAAGAATTTCAGAAGTTTTCTACCTAGAAAAAGACCTATTGTACGAGTCGGAGAACCTATAGAAGAGGAATTTGAGCTAAATTCCAATAAAAACCTTGCATAAAAGCTATTTCGACGCAATAGCTTTTAACTAAAAGGGGGAGCTGTTATATCAGTGGTCTAATAGGACAACCTAAGTTATCTCTACAACGTAATAGATCTTCAAAACATCAACAAGTCGCACAGATATTAGATTACTTCTAGAACAAAGGACTATTGTTCTAAATCATAAACATCTTTAATTACTTCAATCATAAAAGAACTAGTAAACAGTAAATAAGGCGTAGTTTCCCACGAAACCCAAGAAGCTTGTTGACGATAATTCCATTTATTTATCCACAACGCCACCAGGACTCTACGTGACCTAAAATGCAGCATCAGCACCACAGAAACTATTTAAGCTTGACCATGTCTCCATTATTATTATTATTATTGTTGTTGTATTGTAGTAATAATCATATCTTTTGTTTAACTCTTAATTGTTTTAAAATCCAAAAGTTATAATTGTATTCTTTTATTATTTTATAATGTAATTAAAGTTTTTTTTAAAAAAGTAAATTCAGTGATTGTGATTTAACATATATAATTCCCCCTGTAAAATTTTTCTAACCGTTTCTTTATCGGCGTTTACAGCCTCGTCCATCATCCGGGTGCTCATTCGACGATCTGCACGCACAATTTGTTTGATTTTGGTCACTGTTTCCGGAGTTGAAACAATGACAGGGCGACCTGAGCGCTCGTCATCTTCAGTGCTCTCTCGGCCCTCACTAAAGCGCTTACACCAATCAAAAACGCGCGCACGAGAGAGAGAATTTTCCCCATAGGCCTCTTGCAACAATTTATAGCACTCAGTCGGAGTTTTTTTCAATTTAACGAGAAATTTAAGATTGATGCGTTGCTCGTCACACATGGTTTTCGGCACGAGAAAAAAACACGTTCGTTTCAAACCGCTACTGCACGAATACTATAATAGTGACCAAATCGTGTTTTGGTAACGACACTGGAACAACGCACTACTCGTTTTTTTCCCCACACTTCTAGGGTGCCCTCTAGGCACGCATGTCTCGTTATTTAATAGCCAGACCTCGTAGTTCTTTGTATAGTGCAGGTGTTTTATGACGAACGACTTTTCCAGAGCAACCCATAGACACTTTTAAATCCAAGGCTGAAAAAAAGGCCAAAATGTACTACGAATCCTGCCTGGATGCCAACGATACCGTGGAAACTCTTGGTGCCAAACCGATGATCGACCTTATTGCCAAATTGGGCGGCTGGAATGTTACTACTAAAGGGTTTAGCGTTAGCAGTAAGTCGATGTTGTTTTTCAGGGTGTAACTGGGAACTAGTGTTTTAATGAAAAAATTTATAGGGGTCAAAGTGAAAAAGTTCTTTAAGATTTTTCGGTAAGTGTAATAGTTTTCAAGATAATCGGTTTTGAAGTTTAAATTGGACTCGTTGAGGCCTATTTTGGCGCATAACGGCGAAATTAGCGGTTTAATGGAAAAAAAGTGTAATAATCGAAATATGTGTTTTTCGTAACTGTTCATATTTACGAAAAATGTGGTTTGAAATTTCTATTAGTAGAATCATAATGTTTGCCTTTCTACCAGTCACATTTCTTATGTTTTTCTCATAGTCATAACAGTTCCCTATTAAATTGCCTTCGAACCTAACCATTTCCCTACTAAATCCTTGTTTTCACCCCTGTAACTGAAAAACCACAATATAAATCACAAAAACCCTAATAGCACATATGAAATGTCTCTATCAAAATCACAATTTTTTAGACTGGACCCTACAGAATACCCTTCAAATAGTCCAAAACAAATACAGCATAGGAGCATTGTTTTCTTATGGGGTGGGTGAGGACGATCGTAATTCCTCCAGGCACGTTCTCCAATTGGACCAGAGCGGTCTGGCTCTTCCCACCAGGGACAATTATTTAAATAAAACAGCTGAACACGTTAAAGTGTTACAGGCTTATTTGGAATATATGACAAAGGTGAGAAAAACTAACAAAAAACATAAAATGTCCAACAGTTATAACTGAAACATAACATCCATTCTTTCTTCAAAACAAAACAAAAGTAAAAAACTCCAAGTCAGGATCTCATTAAACATATGTATATACATAATTATAATTTCTTAAAAAGCTACACGTGTTTCGCTCCTATCGGAGCATCATCAGGCCCACCAATATTTATAATGCAAATAGATGAAGGTAAGGAATTTAAAAATTATTTTTTTTTAGGTTGGAATTCTTTTGGGTGGCGAACCGAACGTTACCAGAAAACAAATGCAAGCGATCGTTGACTTTGAAACGAAACTAGCGAACATCACGACCCCTAGCGAACAAAGACGGGACGAAGAGTCCTTGTACCACCTCATGACCTTGGCTGAGCTACAAGAAAAAGCCAACTTTGTAAGTTGTCTATTTTTTTTCTCTCACATTTTACCGTCAATCAGATAAGGATATTTTTAGATAGATTGGCGGCAGTTTTTCGAAAATGCCATGAAGGTGGTGCAAAAGAAGGTGGGGGCCAGGCAGCAAATTATCATTTATGCTCCCGAGTATATGAGCAATTTGACCAAGTTGTTGGAGGAGTATCAGAATACTACTGAAGGAAAAATGTAAGTTTTTTGAATGTTATTCTATGCGACACGATGTATGGAGAAAATTCGCCAATGGTCGAATAGTTAACCCTTTATTGCATGAATTTTTTGTTTTTTATAAAAAAAATCTACTAGTACAAACCTGACCTCAAGATTACGTTAAAAATATTTAAAAAATTCCTTCTTCGACAGTTTTTTCTTGTTTTTTTTGTGGTTCATATATTATGGCATATTATGCATTAAAACAACATTTAAAAACTGTAAAAAATACCTATATTATTTTATAATAAAATTTATTCAGTGTGAAACTTGTAAAAACAGTTCCTATCATTGTTTAAACAGAGAAAAATATTACATTTCTCGCATTTTATGAAGCTTTTTGCGCCACAGAGATATTTGCATCTTTGCCTTTCATTACACTATAATGGAAGATGATCATATCTATCTGTTCCAACATCTTGCATTGGAAAATCGGTTGCTGGACCCCTTCTTTTCTTATTTTGCTAATTTTATATAGCTCCACTTAGACGATCCCGCTTTCTAGTAGAACCAGCTTTATTAACTTTGCACAAACACTCTCTTACTGCCATTTTGAAATCTGCCAGAGCTAAATTATGCTCATTGCCACCTCTTCTCCAAAGAATCCATACATTGACAGTCATTAGATCAATAATATGAAAGAATATACGCATGTACCATTTCTTGGATCTGAGTTTGATCCTATAGTATCCTAGCATCGAATCCAGGAGGTCAACTGATTGTAGATCGTTACAGCTCTTGGACATGGAACCATTATATGTGTCTTATCCTTCTTTAAAAATCGTTTCACCGCGACTGTTGGCATACTTCCAGCATATGCTGATAAAAGGTTGACTAATTTGTTGTCATACCATGCAACAACATTTTGGTATTTTGGTACCATCAATTGTGGCAACTATTCTCTACCATAGCTCCTTGGCCGTTTTTTTTAAGTTCAGACTCTTTTGGAATATTACTGTTTGGCACTCTCTTTATTCTAACTGTTCCTAGTGGTGACAGACCCTGTTTCGTAAGATGAATTTGCATGCAATGGAACGCTATTAAACCAATTATCGAAAAATAACTTATGATTTATAGGCCTGGGTACTGTTTGTGTTAGCCGCAGAACCACGTTTGAACTCACCCCCAGATCATAGGGTAAAATTGGTTTGACTTCAGCGAAAATTTCATAATCGTAGGAAAATCCGCTGACTCCACTAAAAACAAACGCCTTATATCCCTATTTGTGGGGATTATATTGGTTTATGGATGAACGCGCTTTTGTAGGAATTATCTGCTCATCTATAGCTAAAAACTCCTCTTTTGAAACTTTAAGTAGCTGCTCTCGTAGTTTACTTAGAAGCGGACGGATTTTGAAAAGTTTATCATGACCAGGATTACCGGCAGCAATAGCATCATTATTGTTCGCGAAATGTAAAAAACGTTTTATTTCCTCCCATCTGTTACACGACATAACATTTGATATCAATTGGTGACTCAGGCTGGAGTTCCAATAACTTCTAGAGTTTGGCAATTGCACTATTGACATATAAATACAGGTTCCTATGAACTATTCTAGCTCATTTTCAGTAAGATCTAAAGGTTTTTGAGGTCTTTTTTCTACTGAACATAATATAGTTTGATAAACTATCATTGATGATTTCATCTGTTCATCAGGAAAAAAATTAAAAATGTGTGGGGGCATCTGCTTGCTGCAATTCAGGTGGCAGGTTAGTAGAACCGAGAAATTTTATATCATTATCATCTATGTTACCAAATAACCTCGCTTCCAAGTTGGATAATTTTTCCTCTATTCTTTATTGGACTACCCCGTAATTCGTTTAAGGAAATATCATCTTCGCTGTCTGAACTGCTTTCTGAATCTGTTTCTGGAATAATCATTTTTGATTCATTATTTTCTATTGTATCGTCTTCAGAGTCTGACTCTGGGGCTGATATAAAAGGAGGAATATCATCATCTGATAGTCCTTCGCCTTCACTACCATCAGGTATATCCATAACCACAGGTTTTTTTGAGCCATAGAAGTTTTTAAATTCGGATCCATTTTTCTAAAATATCAGAAAAAATAAAATAATTCCTAGTTCAGAAAGCGTGTTGTGCCATAAATGTGCATGACAGTTTTGCACAAAACTGCGTATATGGCACAAATAATTTTTTAGTAAAAAATACCAAAATATAAGGAAATGCTTGAAAATACTGACAGGATCACTTTCTTAAAGGCCTCACCTTTATGTGGATATTTTTTTTGAATGAAAATATTCAATCGAAACTCCGATGATTAAAGATCAAATTTCACTATTCTTAGAAGCACGCACCTGGCAATACAACGCTAACAAAATTTCATAAAACTTTAACTTGCTTTATTGAGATGGCGTTACATGACCGGTTATATGAAATTTGTGCCATATATTCAAATCATGCATAAATACGTTGGATTGAGGTTTTGTTTATAAGGGTGAGGCTTAGGAACAGTAATTGTGCCATATATGACCCACTATGCGGTAAGGGGTTAACGTAAAAGTAAACTTTAAATTGCCGCTAAAAATCGATTTTTTATTGAAACTTTATAAATAAAGTTTTATTGTATAGTTTAACGGTTTCTTTACATAAAGGCTAAATTAAAATGTTTATGGGATACGATATGATTTTTTTTTAATGTTTTATTTCAAAAAATTTGCTTTTTCCAATGAACGGACAGCGCTAGCTAGTAGTCGACCAGTCTACACCAGTTGACGAACAAGTCTAATATCATACAGAGCCGTAATAAAAACATTATGAATTTGAGGATCTGAATAATAAAAATCACGAAAAACAAAAAAAAAAAAAGAAAAATGTTTATTAAATAAAATAAATAATTCTTATAACTAACTCCGTAAAGGAACGGAATCACAAGATATAAAATATATCTAAAAAAAATAAAAATTCTAAAACAAAACCAATTATTTATTACAAGGATATAACTAGCAATAAAATAAAAACATACAAAAAAAGTATAAAATTTCTGGAACAAAGAGACGGCTGTAATAATTTATGCCTCAATTCAAACATAAAATTCTGATATTGAACATCAGAATATTTTAAACTAGAGCATTTGTCGTAACCTACAGTTCTTCACAATGTACACACTTTTGCTTATCATTTTCTAAGTTAACAACTTCATTAAGAGATTTTGTATCTAAAGGTTTAATATTACAAACTTAACTAATACTTAAAAAAGCTTTTTTATTTTGCAATGTTTGATTTCCTATTTTTGTATTATCTTCATCTTTTTTTTCTTCCTGGAATGTTCGTTTGCCTATTTTGTCTCAGTTTTTCTTCATAATATTTCCTGTATTCATTAGATGAAATTGCACTTGGACAGTTACTATTTCAGCTCGTTTTGTTTTCTAATGGTTTTGGACACGTAAGATGTTTTTGAAAAGTTAACTTCACTTCGGTTTTGCATTTTATCTTCCTCTCACTTTCTAATTTTTCTTTTTTTATAATAGTTTTAATAATAATAATAATAATAATAATAATAATAATAATAATAATAATAATGACTTTTATTTTCCCATATAATACAAAGATATAAACTTATTGCTAAGGTCTATTACGGCGCAGTCTAGCCTATAGCTACTCTACTGAACCCTATATCTTAAGCTAAAACCAACTACTTAACAATTTACATAGGTACTATAATTTATATAAAAAAAAGCAAATTATATGTAAATTCGTGAGTTTAGTATTTCATATCAATAAGTACTACACCCTAAATATTATTGCAATCAGATTAGCCACTATAAAACATCATAATATACTACATCAAATATTTAATGTAAGACCTAATTTTTCTTTTAAAAGACACTTCCGGCAAATGTTTCAAATTATTTGGAATCCTGTTGTAAAGCTTCGCTATATTATAAATAAAAGATCTCTCAAAGATAGACGCGGAGTGACGTGGTATGGTTATAGAGCCTTTGTCGCGAAGATCTAAGTTATGTATTTCAGTGCGAAACTTAATTTTTTTGTATAAATATTCTGGACATTTCCTTGCTATTATTTTATAAACTAAAACTATTGAGTGATAAATAAGCCTCTTATCCATTCTAAGCCAGTTCAACTCTCTTAATTTAGCCGATACTCCCTGTTCCCTGCCCCGCAGACCCCCAATTAACCTTACGCAATGATTCTGTATTAGTTGGATACGGTATTTATCTCTTTCTAGCAAACATGGTCCATATACTACATCTGCAAAATTAAAATGGGAAAGCACTAAAGAGTCACAGAGCATCCTTTTCATTGAAGTTGTTAATAAGTGTCTTTACTTAAATATAAGTTTTAAATTGATAAAGGCTTTCTTTATACACATATTAATGTGTTGAGTGAACCTTAAACTGCTATCTAAAATTAGGCCCAAATTCTTAGCAAATCGGTGACAATAAGACTTTCGTCATTTAACGTTAATTTAATATTAGGTAATTGTGAATTTTGTGCCCTGTTTCTACCAAAAAGTAAGACTTGAGATTTAGAAGGATTGAGCTCTAAACAATCCATCTGTGAAGTATACAATGTAAACAGAAGAGGTCCCAAAATGGATCCCTGTGGAACACCAAATAAAAGCTGTTTTGCATTGGACAATTTACCATTCAATTTTACCCTTTGACTTCTACCTTGTAAATAACTAGCAATTAAGGTGCATGAATGTATATTAAAACCCAGATATTTTAAAATTGCCAAAAGAAGAGTGCGATTTATCCTGTCAAACGCTTTTGAATAGTCTAGAAGAATAAAGACAGTTAGTTCGTCATTTTCGATAGCTTGAATAATATCATCTGTGACCTTCAAAAGCGCCGTCGAGCAACTGTATCCTGGTCGAAATCCAGACTGTACTTCCGGTAGTAAATTATATTTTTGTACATATTCCCTTATCTGGATATTAAGAATTCTTTCTAAGACCTTAGAAAGAGTAGGAAGTATACTAACCGGGCGTAAGTCCTTCAATTCTACAGGATTATTTACTTTAGGAAGAGGTGTTACCAAAGAGCATTTCCATTTATCAGGAAAAGATGATTTTTCTATACTATAGTTTACTAAATGTGTTATTACAGGGAGAATTATAGGACAGCAAAGTAGCAACATATCAATACCAATATCATCATCTCCAATGGCTTTTGATCTAATTTGAAAAAGAGCATCTTTAACTTCTTGATCCGTAGCTAATCTGAAATGAAAAACATTGGCCTTTGATAATGTATTATTAAGGTAAAAATTTAACAAATCCGCATCAGGATTAACTTGTGGTATATTAACAAAATAGTTGTTAATATCCTCTGCATTCCAACGCCCCGGAATCGCACTATTTTTTGATGACCCATAAATATCTAAGTCACGCATCAATTTCCAATTTTCTCTAGATCCGTTAATTCTGATTTGATTTTCAAAATACCCCCTCTGTTCCCTCTTAAAAGTTGCACTTACATAATTTCTTAACTCTTTATAAGATTCCCAGTCATCACGCAACTTACTCCTCTTATACTTAGTTAGAGCTTTATTTCTAAGTGACATTAAATATTTTAAATTAGGTGTTAACCAAGGAATTTTTTCTTAGTAATTAGCGTACAGTTCTTTTTGGAGCGTAAATATCAAAAAGTTCTATTAAACAGTTGGTAAATGCATTGATCTTAGCGTTTAAATTTGTCAAATAAAAAATTACATCAAATGGAATGGTCTCTAGTTGTCTAGTAAAATCCTCCTTGTTAAAATTTTTAAAATCTCTATAAGTATGAAAAAAAGCCTCCGGCTTTGCCACTTTTAAGCTTAAGTCACATGTTAGAAAATAGTGATCTGAGAAGTAAGAATTTAAATCTATATTTACCGAACTAATAAATTCTTCATGCGAGCAAATAAATAAATCCAAAAGTGTTTCACCCGAGAGTCCTTGATGAGTAGGTTCATCCACCATTTGCTTTAAACTTAAAGACTCTAGAATGGATGAGAAGAGTTCAACAACATTAGATTGCAGATTAGACATATTTACATTTACATTAAAGTCGCCCATACATAAGAAAAGGTCACATTCTGTTAGTAATGTGGAAACATTTAGCTCAAATTCATCATAAAAATTATTAATATTACTATTGGGCGGCCTATAATAACATCCTACTATAAATATCTTGTTTTCAATTTTGATTTTTAACCATAATTGTTCTGCATAATTCCCAGTTAAACAATTAATTATTTGAAAATTAATAAAACTTTTTACATAAAACATTACCCCCCCTCCTCGACCAGTAGAGCGATCTTGCCTAACTAAATTATAGCCTGGAATTCAAAGAAACTCATCCGTCGTGTAATTAACCAGGTTTCAGATAACCCTACTATATCTACATTATTATCTAATACATAAGATTTAAAATTAATAAACTTTGGCAACAAGGAACGAATATTAATTTGACCTATTTTTAGTTTGTCCGCCATATTCTTTAAATGATTTGATAATAGGTAAATTAAAAATAAATAAACAAAAAAGTATATACTCAAAATATGATAATAAGAAGTATTAAGCAGTAATTTCATCTAAGTCCATATCTTTCCTAATTACTAAGTACCTTTCACCATCAGCTTTTCGAACTAAAATGTTGCCATTTCTGTGCCAAATATATTTATACGAGTCCTTTAAATGCTGCTTGGTCCTCTTAAGAAGTAGATAAGTTTCTTTTGTGAGCTCCCCTTCTATATAAATCGGTGTTGCTGAATCTCCCATACCTGAATTGCTTGCAGTGATTTTCCCCTTGGTGGCCCTGGATCGTAGGAGGCGCTGCTTTAAATTCTCAGATTTCAAGGTAATTATGGTTTTAACCCCATTTTTAACTGGTATATGTTGCATCTTGTCCACATCACTTTCTTTGACGTCTGGACACACCCTATGTAGCAATTTTAATACACAAGTATCTTTATATTCCACTTTAACAGAAGCTAGAAGTCCAGTAACACAAACATTATTTTTTATTTTAGCAGTCTCGTTCATATTTATGGCTGATTTCAGTTTTTGCACCTCCTTTTTTAATTCTTGGTTGTCTCTTGCGATCTCAGAAACCATCTCCGATAGAACTTTGGTGCGTTTTAATTCATCCTCGTACTTCTCATTTAAAAAATCCATAGATTTTCTCATTTCTCTGACCTCACTCTGTAGCTCCTGAATTAAAACTTTTAATTCAGTATCAAGCGATGTAAGAGTCTCAGACTGTGGAACAAAGAGGGACGAACTCCTTCTGTTTTGATCCATAAATGACGTATCCTTGTCTCGAATTGAAGTAGTTGGCTGTGAAAAATGACTCGATGACCTACGAACACAAGTACTGCAGTTCCAGGGTGTCCTATCCTCCTGCATAATTCGTGCCTCAACCTCCGATACATTCCCACATGTTAAGTGGTAAAGTCCTTTACATATGCCACATTGCAATTTTATTTTCTTGCCTATTCCTTTCCCACAATGGCGGCAACTTCTTGGAAGCGTCATCTTTATTCAGTCGCGGGAAAATTAACAGACAACGGCAACCCCGCTTCGAGCCTATGAGCAAGTACCACGTACTACTGCACGGAGCTTAATCGTTTAGAGTCCGGTTGGCGGATTACGGCTTATAATAACGGCAATACAATACAATAAAAAAATAGTATGCAGGGACTATTTACCATCAAAATCCATAATACTCGATGCACTCGACAGCTCTCAACAGAAAAAGGATGTTTTTTAGTACACTAAAGGCTTAATTTACAAAATTTTAACGAGAACACTTTATAAACAAACTTATCGAATCTAGTACAACGTTGACTCCTATTATCATATTTAACAGAACATCTATATCAATTCCATTTTCTAATAAATCTGGTTTCAAAAAATGTATCACTTTTGGTGCACTTTTTATACGTTTTAAAGTTTTTTGGTTTTAAGATTTACAATAGCTAGAGACCACAAGCCCTAATCCCAGTTTTTATGTTATTCGGCATGTTAAGATCTTCTAAAACCTTTTACTACACTAATTACCTGCTTAGTAACACTTTATTTGCTAATCAAAACCCAGCAAAAACGTTCTCGGACATATTGTCGCCAATATCCTTTCATAGGCTTCAATTCTGGCACATCTGCTGGCTGAATCAAATCGTCCCCTTAATGACATATCACAGGTGAGCGAAAAAACAAAATAACCAAAGTTCAATTTGTCATAGCGTTGCTACAAAAATTACTTAAAATTTTGGCACATTAATTTAAAGTGTTTAAGGGTTCAAATGACATAAATGGATTTTTGAAATAGTTGTCTAGTTTCGAATGATTTGAAAAAATATCAGATACGTCGTTTCGTTATATAATCTTGTAAATCATAAGCGCATACGACATGGGTGGAATGCATAAAAAGTAGTATATGCTAATGCTTCAAGTATGTACTACATTTCTAAAGTTTATACTACACTAATGAAGCATTTACTACTCTCTGTAGCATATACTACTATGTACGCGATACATAGAAGAAGGTGCTATGCTTTGGAAGTATCTACTAGTTATAGTAGTGAAAACATCTTGTCGAACTTGCATTGTCTTATTTATTTAATGTAACACGACGTTTCACTTGATAACGGTTGGAGATACTTACCAACCGAAACGTCGTGTTACATTAAATAAATAAAACAATGCAAGTTCGACAAGATGTTTTTACTGTACCATTGTCTACCACCTTCAAAAACAGTTATAGTAGTATTTACTACAGTTTAAATGAAGTTGGTGTTTGACAAACTTCGGCCCCAGCAATCAAAGTTTTAGTAAAAAATGGCAGTTTTTATGGATGTGCATCGTCAGAAAGTATACAAACAAAGAAGAGAATACAATAATGACGATTTATATCGAAAATTATTTAGGTAATTACCATAAATTTAATAAATTTTTCTATCCCAATCATCTAATCACGCTTTGGTATTTTAGATTTAAAAGAGAAAATGTAGAGTGGCTTGGACAGTATTTTCTCCAAGATGATAATGATAATGAACCGGTGGAAACAAGGGGTAGAGCCCTGTCACCGACTCGGAAAATGGAGGATTTTTTTGAGAAAATTAGGTGTTTCTAGTAAATTAACTTTGTAATTTAAAAAATTTAAATAACTTTTCTTACAGGAGATCCTGGATTTCAGCAAGGAGTTGGTGTTGATCTAGACGTCAATCAAAGCACTGTTTCCAGAACCTTATCTACGGTCTATCTAAAGTAATTTATTCAAAAAGAAACAATTGGATAAAGTTCCCCAACACTAACAAATTGCTTAGAGTTGCTTTTAATGAGGGAGCACGTGGTGAGCGAATGCCCAGGGTTATAGGTGTTATTGACTGTACCCATGTAAAAATAACAAAACCATCTATTCACGGTGATGTACACGAATTTGGCGAAACTCCATAGTGCATAGAATTATGTATAATAATGTGCACGAAGCAGCTTTATTAGGTGATGAAGGATATGGTGTTGCCCCGTGGTTATTGACACCATATAAAAATCCAACTACACCAATGCAAGAAAATTATAATTTAATCCATGCAAAGGAATGATGTGTCATAGAGCGCTGCTTTGGTCAGTTAAAACGGCGTTTTCCAATGCTCCAGTATACTTTTCGCCTAAAAACTGAAAACATTCCGGAACATATTGTGAGTGCATTTGTACTTCATAATATAGCTAAATATCTACAAGATCCATACCATGATTTTGATCGAATTGAGATGGAAGTTCAGTATCCCAATGAACTAATGCCAGAGGGTAATCAAGCACAAATTCGAAATCAAGGTACACAGCGCAGAAATGAAGTTGCTGAGTTTTTAATTCGTAATGATAACTAACATACCTAATAATTTAAGTTATTATTATTATGATAATTATATACTAAATAGGTAACTTATGAAATGTTTAATAATAAACTAATTATAAAAAAGTAACAACTAAATAAACTAATTATTTCAATTTTAAGTTTGTGACAAAATATCAAACTATAAAAGAAATAAATGGATACTATATTTCATATTATATTTAAATTATGGGTTTATACGTAGATTTTATATTCCTGTTAATAATCCAACATGTCCCACCTAATTAAATGGTCAACTAACTGCCCACCAGCTTTGGCAAAATTTACCAATGCAATCGCGGCCCGTTCCTGAGCTTCGGCTGAAGACTGTTGAGCTCGAGAAGCAGAAATTTGGGCTTCTTGGTACTTTTCGTAGACATGTCTTTTGTAGTTAAATAAGTGTCTCCTCTTTATCAGCTGCTTTAGAACCTTTAGGTGTCATGACTTTAACTTGTGGAAGTCATCTTCACTGTTTTGGAAGGAAACATCAATCTCATTGCTTACACCAGCCTGACATGCACCTGGTACTCTGTGTAGAACTGGGTTTTCTCCTACATTCCATAAGTCGTAGAATTTTTTTTTTGCCATTCCGTCAGTACAATTCTTTTATTTCCAGTTTTCTCAAGTCAACTATTTTCTTAACTTTTGTTTTCATGTTATTAAACTTTTTCAAAAGTTGTTTTGTGTCTGGGTTTTTTCCCATTATTTTATTAAAACCAGTTGTTAATTTTTTTAGTGCATCTTCTTTTTCGTTTTTAATTTTTGGTGTCATCTTTTTATCAAATAAAATTTGATAACTTTCAAGTAGAGTAACAAATAATACTTGTTCGTTTTTATCTTGTCCTAGCTCTTTTGTTGCACCGGAATCTAAAGAATCATAGTTAAACCAGTATTATAATCACTGAACTTTTAAAAAGTTTGAATCCGAACCGAATTACACGAACACACTTAATACTAATAGACGCACTGATAGAAAAACGAGTTTTGACAAGTGTCTTGTCAATTTTGAGAACTTTGACCGCGCTTTCTGCGACACTAGTAGATACTTTTCTCTTAAGTAGTAGGTACTTCTGTTGGGCCGTACAGTGTAGTATTTACTTCATAGGCGAAGTAGATACTTTTATGTAGAAGCTATGTAAATGCTACAAAGTAAATAATTTTTAGCGAAGCATTAGCACCTACTACTTTTTATGCATTCCACCCATTGATTACGAAGGGGATTTTTAAAACAAAATTTGCATTATTTTTGGAAAAATACTTTATTGCTACATTAAGTTCTCATCACATTTATCAGAGTCCTGGTGAGGTAAGTTCTTATAATATTCTTTAAATTCTGGATCTTTTATGACTGGTGTAGTTCCACTGCACAACGACACAAGATCGTTGTATTTTTGAAGACTAATTTTATTAGATTCTTTATTTAATTTTTCAAATTTATATCTGTTGATAAAATCTGCTTTTATACGCTTAAGGTAAATCGAATCAAAGTCTAACTGAAGATGACTTAATGGGGATGATTTTTAACCATGATTTCCATCACATTAGTCCATTTTATTTTATTGCCATTTTCGGTATCTTATAGTCAAGACGCTTTGATCTTTAGATAAAGCCTTAAAATCGTAGAAGTCATCATACTTCACACTAATTATCTTTTTAGGCTGTTTTCTACGTGCTAACCGTATCATTGGTTGTAACTGTGATAGTATAAAAATATCTCCAGCGCTAGATAAAGCTGATAAAATTGCACTGTGTGCAGAATCACCCTCGGTTTGACCATGGTTGGTCTCAAAATATTTTTGAGTAATCGTTTCTATAGCAGTAGAGCAGCATTGTGGCTATAATTGTTCAAATCAATGACTGTTACATTCTGATTTTGGCTCTATTCTTCTCATGCTGTATTGACTCGCGCTTACTGACTTATTCATTTCAAATTAAACAGTGACACTCTTTGTTAGATAAATTATAAAATGTGAAATTAAAATTGGAAAGTCGACTCTGATAGAATATTGAGCAAATAAATGGAATGCTAGCTTGAATAAATCGGGGTGTTCTATTCAAAAACTCAAAGTAAACACCTTAACCAAACAAACATTAATTTAGCGTATATGACAAAGCGACGTATGTATCAAAAGAAAATTTGTCAGATAAGTTAAAACTTGGATATTTATTTATGGAAAAAGTACAAGAAATAGAGATACGCCTGTTTGTTGTTTGAATTTTTTTTTTGTGTTTAAGTAGTAACAAAGTGAACTACTGAAAATAGAAAAAAACGATTTTCACTCTTTCTTTAAACTTCCCAAGACCTTACTATTGACCTAGAGTTTCAACTGCATTTATTTGAAAAGCTCATATTTCAAATTGTATCATGTGACCCCTCGAATTTCTCATTATTTCACGTTTACGTCAAAAATAACGAAGTTCCAACTACTTACTCCCTTCATTTCAGAACCCTTAACAACTACTTGGTATGGCAAACAGTGAAAGTATTCACCCTATGCTTATCCAAGCCCTTCAGGGATGCTTATAAGGGCCTCAGGACAGCCCTGATGGGCTCCGATGGGGCTGACGAGCCCCAATGGAGATACTGCATTCAAGATACCAATAATGTCCTCGGTAAGCTCGATGGCAAGAGACTCAATAAACATTTAATAAATTACAATTTGTTGCTTTCAGGTTTTGCGATCGGGGCCATTTTTGTGCGAGAAGTTTTCGATGTACGATCGAAAGAGCAAGCGGAGGTGATGATTAACAACGTGAGAAACGCTTTTAAGCGAAACTTTGACAATTTAAAATGGATGGACGAGCAGACCAGGAAGTTGGCCATAGATAAGGCCGACGCGATTTCCGATATGATTGGTAACATTTGAACCAGTTTTTTTAAGAGCTATCGTAATAATCCACATATTCCAGGTTATCCGGAGTTCATTAAAGACATAAACCATTTGGATGAGCGGTTTGAAAATCTTAGCATAAGATCTGACGCTTACTTCGAAAACAATGTCAACATAAATTTTTACAATTTAAAGAAGAACTTGGAGAAGATCAATGAACCGGTCAACAAAACCACCTGGAGTAAGTCCAATGAGTTGCTTCTGACTAATTCAAAAAAGTAGTCAATTTTTCAGGTGTAACAGGTGTAATAGTTTAAAAAAAAATAAACATAATCTGAGACCATTGACTTTACGTCCCTCCAATCTCTGAATTTCTGACTGATTTCTAAAAAAAATTCTTCTATTTTAGGCATGGTCCCATCGACCGTAAACGCTTACTACACCCCAACCAAGAACCAGATGGTCTTCCCGGCTGGGATCCTCCAGAGTCCCTTTTACGACCCGTCGTTTCCATCCGCATTGAATTATGGGGCCATGGGCGTGGTCATGGGACACGAACTCACCCACGGCTTCGACGATCAAGGGCGACAATACGATAAAAACGGCAACCTGAACCACTGGTGGAAGAATAAGACCGTGGAAAGGTTCAAGGAGAGGACCAAGTGTGTTGTCAACCAATATGGTGAGTTTAAATATTTTTTTAAATATTTCGATTTTTATTCGTCGTATCGACAAATTTATAGAGAACAAAGTTGTTCATTAAGGTTTTCACTATCGAAATGATTTTAATCATCTATATATTTAAAACACTAAGCCAAATTTTTCAGCAAGTTCGTGAGAGAGTTGTATTGCATCACTTTACACGATCTTTTTTTTTAAATAATCCTCTGGTTACCGAGACCTTTCAACACTATTTTTTTTTATTGTTTTATTGCGTGTATTTTTTATAAAAACAACATAGTTTTTAAGTCGATAACATTTTCTGTGCAGTATGGCGAATGCGCTGGTACGTGGATCGACAAGACCGGGCGAGGCGACTCGAGGTGCGACATGCACATCTGACGTCACACGAACGATAGGTTATAAATACTACTGCCAGAGGCACTTGCTTCATTCATCATTGTTGATCGTTGCTCTACTTTCAACAAACATTTCGTGTTCGGATCGTAGTAGTCGCTGATCGTTTATAATTTTGATAAAGTTAGGATAGTTTTCGCTGTGTTGTTTCCTTTTTGTTATTATAGGATAATTGGCGTTGCGTTTGCTTTTTTTTCTATTTATATAATCGAATACTGTTTTTAAGTTTTTGTTGTTTTTAATAAGTTTTAGGTTATAGAGAATTTCCGAAATAGGTTGCTTTTGTTTCGTTTTCTATTTCGGATTTTATTGTTTTGTCTGATTAAAGGGTGTTTATATAGAATCGTTAAAAAAGTTAAGAACTTTTTTTCCTTATTCTCATTTTTCAAGTTGTTAATTTGGGAAATAAATATGGAAAGGGAAGTTATTCCTATTTTAGAAGATGGAAATTGTTTGTTTCGATCGATTTCTTATTGTTTGTATAATAACGATGGACATCATAGGAAAATACGATTAATGGTTGTGGAAAAGGTTAAAAATGAATGGGAGTATTACCGAAATTTTATTATAGGAGATTTATCTTACAGACTGTCGATCAAAAACGCAGTAGATTACGAAAACTTGCTATCGTTGGATGGTGAATATGCGGGCTATGTTGAATTACACTGCATTGGGCAGTTGTTTCCTAACTATTTATTTAGGGTATATAGGGATGAAAATAATGAAAGTCAAGAGTATGGCACAGGGAATATTCTTTGCAATTTGCTTTTTTCTGGCAATCTTGATAGGGGCTATTATAGTGTTTTACGTTTTCGCCCCACAAATTTTGCGGAAAATGAACACAAGTTTTGTTAAGGAAAGCAATTTTCTTCAACAGTCTAAAAATAATAAACGTAAGCGAAAAAAACTTTGACTGATTACAGGGAAAAGTTAACGAAACGGATCCAGAACCAATAAAATTACCTAAAACAAAAGTGTAGACGTGCTGTATCAAACAACATTTCAAACGTTGTGCCTTCTTTTAGCTTAGGCAATTTGGATAACCCATGTGATTACTGTCTTGCACTATTTTTTTCATATGAAACGAACTCCTCTGGATATTTTGGTCTTTGTTGCAGCAATAAAAAGTTTAAACTGGCTGATTTTAAGACTCCTGATGAAATAAAACAGCTCTTTACGAATGATAATGATTTATCAAAAAATTTTAGGGCGAATATTCGCCAATATAACAATTCTCTATCCTTCGTGTCTGTTGGAGCAAATCTAAAATTACTTCTGGGATATGGTCCTTATTGTTTTGGAATTCTTGGGACGGTATATCACAAGATTTCTGAATTATATTCTAAAAGCGTAAATTCTGCTTCTTGCGGTCAACTTCATATTTTGGATTTTTCTGAAGCCAACCAAATTAGACTTCAAAATTCTGCAAACACTTCTTTACGCAAAGATGTTCTTGAAATATTAAATAAAATATTAACATAATCATAAAATATCAACATAATCCCTATGTGCGTTCATATAAAACGATGCATCAAAAGATGTGTGAGGAAAAAAAGGTGGCTTTAAAAGAAAATCGGATGCCCTTAAATTTTTTAATGCGGTTTTATCATGAACCTCGGTCAGATCTGCGACGATATAATCATCCTACTTGTCCAGAAGTAGAAGCAGTATTTGAATCAGTAGATGAAGCTCCTCCTTCCCATAGGAATATTGCTGTTTACCCAAACGAGGGTGGGTTAAAAAATATTGATTACGACAGCATGCACTGTGACCCTATGTCGTATGTACTTATATGGCCGTGTGGAGAGCCAGGTTGGTATATTTCAATGCCAACTGGAGTTGAGCGAAAAACTAAAGTACGGCAAAATATTTCGATGCGAGAATATGTTTCATACAGGCTTATGGTTCGTGGTAATCCTCCTAAAGGTAATTTTAATTCTGTAATTAATGCAGGAAAATTAAGCCAACAAATAGTTGTAGATTCCTACTGCTGTATTGAAGGTGATAGATTAAAGTTTATCCGCAATCAACAAGCAAAACTTCGAGTAGATACTTATATTGGTCTTGCCGATGCCTTACATGTAAGAGCTGAAAATGAAACTTTAAGAACTGGACAATTTGTTATATTACCTTCTAGCTTTACAGGTAGTCCACGTAATATGATGCAAAATTATCAGGATGCAATGGCAATGGTCAGAAAATTCGGAAAATATTCGGATATTTTTCTAACTTTTACCTGCAATCCTCAGTGACCGGAAATTAAAAACAGTATACATTCGTATGAAAAATAGATCCGGTATTATCGTAAGGGTTTTTCATTCAAAAGTAAAGGAACTGTTACGATTAATAAATCAGGAAGACATTTTTGGTGAAGTACAAACTTTTTTATACATCGTCGCATTTCCGCAGAAATTCCAGACCTGAATAACTCAACACTGTACAATTTAGTTAAGGCACATAAGGTGCACGGTCCTTGCGGCAATCTTAACCCCAAATCAGTTTGTATGGATGAGGGTAAGTGTACAAAAGAATTCCCAAAACCATTTATAGAACAAACAAAAGAAAACGTTAATAGTTATCCTCTTTATCAAAGAAGAAATAATGGTAGGACTATCACTAAAAATATTCATGGCAAAGATGTGAAAATTGACAACCAATACATTGTTCCTTACAATCCATTTTTATTAATGTATTTTCAGGCTCACATTAATGTTGAACTTTGTGCAAGCGTTCACAGTATAAAATATATACATAAATATGTTTATAAGGGACATGATTGTGCTAATATACAGATTACTGCGGCGGAGAAAGGCACACTACACCATGATGAAGTGTCAACATTTCTGAATACACGATATGTTAGTCCCACTGAAGCCGCCTACAGAATTTTTTGCTTCCCTATGCATGAACAGTCTCACACAGTTATTCGCTTACCCGTACACTTACCGCAAGAACAACAAATATACTTTCGCGAGGACAATGCAATTGAAGCATTATTTAGAGCAGAAATGCACATACAGAGTTAACTGCGTGGTTTGAGTTGAATAAAAATCCGTCAACCAGAAGTTCTTACATTTATCCGGAAACACCAGTTCATTATGTTTGGAATAAGCAAGGGCATACCTGGAAAAAACGTGTGAAAAAGCTAAAAATTATTGGTCGAATGTACAATGTTTCTCCAATTGAATCTGAACGATATTACCTTCGTCTCTTACTACTTTATGTCGTAGGTGCTACAAGTTTTGACGACTTAAGGACTTATGATAATGTCCATTATGCTTCTTTTAAAGAGGCAGCGATGCGACGTAGGCTGCTTCAGGACGATACCGAATGGCATCGTTGTTTACAAGAAGCATTGCATGGTCTTTCTCTTTCGACATTTAATTTACCAATTGTATATAATATACCATTAGTTCCAGACAATGCACCTCACTTAAGTTTAAATTATGATTGTGATTCTAAGATTTTGCAGGCAAATCAGGAGCAACGTCTAATTATTAATGAAATAAGTAAAGTTATACAAGAAAACAATATTGCCTTTAAGTATAATAAGCAAACAGGACATCGTGACCGAAATTTTTGGCGTTGGATTTCTAAAAGCTGAAGATGTAATACAAGTCTCCAAATACGCAATTCTTACACCAAAAAACGAACATTGCAATCACATTAATACAAAAGTTTTAGATTTAATACCTGGAATCGCAAAAACGTATGATAGTGTAAATCATTTAGTCACTGAAGAAGAAAACGAAATTCTCCAATTTCCAGTAGAGTTCTTAAATAGTTTGGAATTAAGCGGTTTGCCTCCTCATATTTTCACACTAAAGGTGGGTTATTAAGAAATTTAAATGTATCTCAAGGCTTATTAAATGGAACCAGATTAATTATAAAACATTATGTATGAAAACTGTTTAGATTTGGAAATTATCACAGGAGTTAAAATAGGACAAAGGGTATTAATTTCTAGAATAGATCTTACGCCTTCAGATAGTTCACTGCCATTTAGTTTTAAAAGACGCCAATTCCCCATTCGTCTTGCTTTTTGCATGACTATAAACAAGGCTCAAGGACAAACCCTAGAACGGGTTGGTATTTATTTACCGGAACCGGTGTTTAGCCATGGCCAGCTATACGTAGCTATGTCTCGCGCCCGATCGTTTGACAATTTAAAAGTACAAATAGTACCCAAGGGCAACATTACTTCAAATGTTGTCTACAAAGAAGTTCTTTGAATTGGAAGACGGGTAATTTTATAGATTACTTTTTTTTAACATGCTTTGGCCTGTGTTTCAGCGTCGAATTTCGACGGGTTCAAACTAGTTTTTATCATTAAGTGCGTTGTTTTCAAGTTATGAGAGTTTAAAGCTAGTTACTATCAATTTTCAAAGCTGTGTTTATTCAATATCTTGGTATTTATTAATTATATGAAAAAATATATAGAGAGCAAACTTTTTACAATCGAAATGATTTTAAGCATTCTTATCCATCATTGTACCTTTTTCAAGATTGACACATTTTTTCTCGTAACTCAACAACCACTCTAGATACTTCCATAATTCTTTCACTGAACAATAAAGCAATTCCCAAGGCTCCATTTAACTATTTCCAGAAAAATATGAAATCGAAAACAACCGCGTAAACGGCAACCAAACCTTGGGAGAAAACATCGCGGACAACGGAGGCCTAAAAGCCGCGTACCACGCATACCTGGACGTAGCCAAAGAGGAACCCGAACCAAAAAAACTGCCCGGACTAGACTTAAGTCACAAACAGTTGTTTTTCGTAGCTTTTGCCCAAGTAAGTACCCTATTCGCCCTTTATTCGAACCCCAAGAGCACATTTTCCCACTTTAGGTGTGGTGTTCTACCACCACCAAAGAAGCCACCACCTTGGAGATCGAAAAGGACTCCCACGCACCAGCAAAGTTCAGAGTGATCGGGGCATTGAGTAATTTGAAGGAGTTCAGCGAGCAGTTCCAGTGTAGACTCGGTTCGAAGATGAATCCCGTTAATAAATGCGAGGTGTGGTAGAGGTGTAGAATTTATTTATGTGCCAAAGTAGCATAACTTGATAACCGCTGCAGGTAATTTTATAGGAGGAGTTTTGAGGATTAATTTGATGTATAAAACGTTGTGTTTGGTGGAAGAGTTGATGAGATACGGCAGAGGAATGTTTTCTTAGAAAAATGTTTGATTCTAGTGCATTTATTTCCAAGGATTTTGAATTGAAAATAGATATATAGAAAATAGATGGGGTTTCACTTAAAAGTTCTGCATTCTTTTAGGGATATTTTGATATTCAAACGGTTATTGTGCGTTAAAAGCTCAACCAGTTAGAGCTCTTTGAAAACAGTCAAAAATGTGTTGAATTAAGCAGGTTTTAAAGATATCCTGAGTTATTTTTGCCTATAACTTCGGTACTATTTGAGATGTCTTGATGATTCTTTTACAGAACGACGTTGTGATTCTTAAGGAGTAATTCTGTATAAAAAATATCTTGTTCAGTAAAAAAATTACAGAGGTACGCTACTTTTTTTAGAGGCATGTTTTTGATGCAATCATTGTATTTCAGATATTTCAAAGTATTTTCATGTTTTAAAATAATAGTTTCCTCTCAAAGATTGTGTATTCTTCAAGGAATGTTTTAATATACAAACGATTTTTGTGACTCAAAAACTCAATAAGTTATAGTTCTTTTTGTCTGGTGATGTACAAGAGTGATAAAGAATAGACTTTTTGAAATTACTAACTTTTGAGATATTTCTGCCTATAATTTCGGATGTACTTGAAGGTATCTCAAGTACATCCGAAATTCATGATTCTTTACATGAGTACATCATGATTTTTTCACAGAAAGATGCAATTATTATTGAGCATTACTCCTGTATACAAAATATCTTATTCAATGAAAAATTGATTCAGCTAGGGCACTTTCGGTAGATGCATGTTTTTAATGAAATAGTTCTACAGCAAATATTTTAAAGTATTTTGATGTTTTAGAAAAATAGTTTTCTCTAGAATATTTCTGCATTCTTTTAGGAATATTTTGATATATCAACGATCCCTGTAGCTCAAGAACTCAATAACTTAGAGCCTTTTTTGTCCGACAAAGTACAAGTGAAATCAAAAATGAACTTTTCAAAATACGTAACTTTTGAAGTCATCTTAAGATATTTTTGCCTATAACTTTGGATGTATTTGAGATATCTTCATAATTTTTGCACAGAAAGATAAAATTGAGGCGTCTCATAGCAAAACTCGTCTTATCCATTAAGTCGTTCTACGCAAATTCAAAAAAACCTCTACTAAAGTTATTTTTTTGCATACAATGACAAAAAATAAATAATAATATAAAATGAGTTTTTAGAAAACACTCACATCAATTTATTTAAATGTAGAATATCCTTAATCGGCTAAAATAAATAAACAAAAATGGATTAGACAAGTTTTGATTAGTCATTTTGGATTTGACAAGTTATGCTGCAAAAAAAATAAAACAACGCCGAGTTTGAGAAGTGACATCTAGATTTTTAAAAGTACAAAAGTCTTAAAAGTGAAATTCTTAATTCTCCTTCATCTTCTGCTTCCCGTGGTTCGGAAAATTGATCTTCTGGAACTTCAGAATTAGGTCCTATCAACTTTAAACCCTCTTTGCTCTTCCATTCATTTCCAAAATGTTTTTCTAGTAAATTATCAACATCCTTTAATTTGGCAGAATTTACTGGAGCTCCCATTGGAACAGTGTCTGGAGCAAAATGATTCCATTTTTTTCCTTTTTTTAAAATCGACTTAGGTACCCCAGTATCCGAGTTATAAAATTGTTCTCCTCTAACCATAATATTATTTTCACCAGAGTTTTTAGTCAATATAAACCTTTCAGCAAAGGAGAAATTAAAATGCCAAGAGCTAACATTTTTTAAAAAATCGCCAGATGTAAATAGTTATAAATAGTAGTAGGCACAGATGTAAATAGCTCCGCACGGAGCTATTTACATCTGTGCTATTAGTATTAGAATCTAATTGTCATGCATTATGATATGCTACTACTTCCTTGCAAGGATTATTTTGTTTCATATGTGGGCATTTTCCTTTGAAATGACCTTTTCCGTTCCAATTAAAGCAGCGTCTTGCAGATTTATTTTGAGGACTTTTATCTAAATATTTTTGTTTATTAGTTATTTTAAAATGATTTTTTTGATGGGCTGGCTCAAAAGAATTTGGATTTAAGGATGAAGTCGAAGTTGAAGGCTGGGGATTTTGAGATTCCGGACGCATGTTTTTGTCATCAAATATTTTTAAGTACCGCGCTAGTTTTGCTGGATTTTTAATTTCCGCTGTTTCTACCGCGAATCTAATTTGATCGTCTTTAATGTCACCCATTATCAAATTAATTTTATCCGCGTTTGTTAAAGGAATTTTCATACTGTTTATCAATGCAAGTTTTTCAAAAGCATTTTCATACAGACTTTTGTTAGGCTTAGGGATATAACTCAACATTTTTGTCATATCTGCATGCAAATCGCTTGTAGAAATAAAATTTTCGGCAAGCAGATCTTTCCACTCAGACCAAGTAAATAAACGTGTTGGCAGCCCTCGATACCAAACTTCTGCTGGCCCACGTAATTTACTCAGCGCTAGGTGACAAGTTACTTGATCAGACCAATTATTAATCTGGGCAAACTCATCAACGGCAATAAGCCATTCCTTTATATCTTTATGAACAGGGTTAAACTCTTTAATGATGTGATTATTGATTGGCCCAGTACGATTACTATTGTTATTTGCAAGTTGGTTAAAACCTTGAATTAAAGCCTGACTTAAAGAAAAAATAGACTCACTACCATTCTGCTCAGTGGACATTCGAGGAGGCGGCGTATAGCTTCTTTCCTGATCTCTACTGGAGCGATGACGTGATAACTCATGATCACCAGATCTTCTTTTCCCACTTGTGGAACGTTCACGGCGGGCACTAGGGAAACTTGCGGAATATACGTAACCGCGTTCCGAGTTTCGGGGCATCTTTACACGAAATTAATAGTCTAATAAACAATGCTTCGAGTTTAATAGGTCACTGGATTTACTAATCCCACTTCTGATGTAAAACTCAAAAATAATTAAAACAATTTCTAAATAACACACGGATTTTATTACAATGAAATCAGATTAAGACAAAAGAGAATAAAAGAATAAAAGTATTAATATAAACGCAAACGACTAAATTAAGCTAAAATAGGGTTCTGTATCCGACAAGTGCACCCTTTTCAGTTCAAAACCCAAGTGTCCCTCATTTGGGTTTAAGTTGCCCTTGATCCATTTGTGTAACCCGATACCCAAAGAAATAGTCATCTTATTTATGGGTTCCTAAAGGGTCTTATTAATGGGTTTTAAAGATTTTGCCTGGTTCTTGTCGTCAACTGGTGATAACACTTTAAGAGTCGCGTTTTGATTGTAGAGCCTCCAAAGCTTGAAAACATTTAAATTACTACTCAAATATTGCCAACTACTTAATTTCGAACGACAACAATGGCTGTCCACTCCTTAAAAAACTCTCCGGAAATTTTCTCACGGCCACTCGCTTTTTTTCGTATTTTTTGCTTATTGCACGATTTTCTCTGGGCAAAAGCCCAGTTTCAAGATATCGCCTGGCAATTCTTTGGACGCGATCCTTTTATATGTCTATCGTGCTTCAGTTGTGAACATTTACATAATTTTAATATGTACGCATCTTGCTCCTTCTTTTTTTGAAGGTGGTAGACAATGGTACAGTGAAAACATCTTGTCGAACTTGCATTGTCTTATTTATTTAATGTAACACGACGTTTCGGTTGGTAAGTATCTCCAACCGTTATCAAGTGTAAACTGACGCCTTCACCGTCAGTTTACACTTGATAACAATGCAAGTTCGACAAGATGTTTGCTCCTTCTTGGTTTTCCCCTGATAAAAGTTTTGATGAAAGTCATAAACATCTCGGCTGGTTAATCTTATACATTTGTATGTTTTTCCATTGTGACCGCAGGTCACTTTGGCGTTCCGCCTAAAGTAGCAAAACGATTACCTTTAATACCCTGTCAATCTTGCAAAAACAAAAAACATAAAATACCTTTCGCGTTTTAGTATTTCTCTTTTCCACTGAGATCTGTCACTGATATTTCTTCTGCATTTACCCCGTTCTGCGGGGATAATTTTTTGCTCCATATTAAAAATAACTAGGGGAGTGTAAGGCAAAATGGCATACTTTGTGTTTAAGACCGCATAA
Organism: Anthonomus grandis grandis; assembly: GCF_022605725.1. Taxonomy (NCBI): domain Eukaryota; kingdom Metazoa; phylum Arthropoda; class Insecta; order Coleoptera; family Curculionidae; genus Anthonomus; species Anthonomus grandis. The sequence continues at coordinate 2,572,356 of NC_065547.1, forward strand.
AACGCATTATTTTAATGTTTAAAATATTTTTGGTGCATATAAACTATATATAAAAAAATTTAAGACTAAAAGCAGGTCATGTTCACCAGAAATAAAATATTTAACAAATAACTCAAAGTGTCATTTTGCCCACCACTGTGTAGGCAAGATAACATAGGCAGGTAGGCAAAATGACATTAAATTTCAAAACAAAAAATATGTACGGTTTAAAACATTTATTAAACAAATGTATATAAGGTAAACTTTTAATGAAAACAAATAAAATCATAAAGAACAAAAGGAAAACATTATTCTAAAGATCCCACTCTTTAATAAATACATTTGCTTAAACTAATCTTTGCATGCATCACAAATAAATTGCTTGGTTTTTTTTGACACATCTCCGCAGTCAGTGTGAGCCCACATTTTGCAGAGTTGGCATTTTATCCATTGCTCCTTGGACCTAGATCTACTGAAAACTTCATTGCAGTAGATGCACGCTGGATCATCCTCGTCCTCTGATTAATTTCCAAAAGGTTCAAGTTCTTCATCTGAATCATGAAAAACTTATTTGGTAACCCGGGCTCGATTACTTTTCCTGACTTCTCTTTATCTTTTTTTTATTTCGAATTCTTTTAACTCTTACTTATAAATGGAGAAATTATTAAGACACTTTGAGACTCCTTTCTTGATTTTTTTATTGCTATCTTAGCTACAGGTTTGGGGTGTATTTCTTCTAAAATTTTATCTATTTTCGATATATTTGCCATTTTATTTCCGTTATTATTCGAAGTAGGGACCTTACCGAAAGTTGAACAGCCACTGTCCTTCGAGCATCCGGGTTGGATATTGTCATCCTTATCATCATTATGTTTGTTAGGTGAATTTTTACCTGCATTTTCAATATCCGTGTTTTCGGTATCCTCAACTGGGGGCAAAAAGATGATCCGAAAAAATTTGTGGATTTAGTGGGCAAATACCGGTTGCTCTAAAACCACTAACAGCAATTCCTACAGTGGCTGCTTTATTGTACGCCTTTTAAAACAGTGAAGACATGTGATACATCGACACTGTCCTCCCAGGATTTGCTTATAACCAGTTCGTTACTTCTTGATCATAATAGGATCCCAGAGGTCCAAAAAATGACACATCTCATCAGTGGTTGAAGTCTATGCGCTGGTAAACAATAAACCACTACATCATTTTCTTTTGCATATTTTAGGGCACTATAATCTTTGTGACTTGTATGCCCATCCAAAATTAGCAGAGCTTTATTATCGAAAGTGTGTCTAATATATTGAACAAAATGTTTAATCCATTTAAAAAATAATGGTTTTATCATATAGGCGGGTTTATTATACAATTTAAGCGTTCCTTGAGGTGCTCCATCATAAAGTAGTTCATTTTTCTTTTTGGTAGGAAAAATTAGAGCTGGAGGGATATAGTTACCAATGCTGCTTACGCAAATCACAGCAGTTGTATGAAATCCGCGTTCTCCACTTGTTAGTGACCCTACTTGCTTCTTACCTTTTTGAGCAACAATCTTTTGAGTTTTTTGGACATTGGTTATCCAAAATGTGCTCTAATAAAGCTTTTTCCATTTCTTCATTTAAGGATTTTCTAAATCTTCCCAGACTTTTCTTCGAATATATTTAAAATCTCCGTAGAATGGGAAAGTATGTAATTTTGCCTGATATGCCACTTTGCCTTACACTCCCCTAGTTAGTTTTATAAATTATAATTCAAATAAAAATACCTTAAAAGTTAGTTAAAAACAAAGAATTTGGTAAAAATATCCCATAATAACTCTGTTATAACCTATACTAATCCAAATAATCTACAAAAATATAAAACGGGTGATACAAGCAGGCATGTGTTTCATGTTTTCGACGTACGGATAACGCGCGTTTTGAAACGACACATCCAAGTGGATAAGGCAAGTTTTGCGATAACAGCAATATTTTGCCGTTGAATTTTAATGGGATAAGGCAAGTTCTGGTGAATATTATTAAGGTAGAAGGAGCATATCAACCTAAAGAGAATATTGCCATATTTACCACATTTTTCGTAAAATTTGGATAAGGCGAGTTTTGCTATGAGTCGCCTCAAATATTTCTTATATACAAAATATCTTGTTCAGTGAAAAATTGATCCAGCTAGGGCACTTTTGGTAGATACATGTTTTTAATGACATGATTCTACGGCAAATATTTTAGAAAATTAATTTTCTCTCAAACATTCTGCATTCTTTGTAGCTCAAGAAGTCAATAACTTAAAGCCTTTTTGATCCGACAAGGTACAAGTGCAATCAAAAATGAAATTTTCAGAATACGTATCTTTTGAAGACATTTTAAAATATTTTTGCCTATAACTTCGGATATTATTAAGCTATCTTCATGATTTTTTCACAGAACGATGAAATTATTCTTGAGCATTACTCCTATAAACAAAATATCCTGTACGGTGCAAAATTCACTCAGATAAGGCACTTTTGGTAGAGCCATGTTTTTAGTGGATAGGTTCTACAGCAAATATTTCAAAGTATTTTAATGTTTTAAAAAAATAGTTTCTTCTCAAAGATTCTGCATTCTTTAAAGAATATTTTGATATATTAACGATCTTTGTAGCTCAAGAACTGAATAACTTAGAGCCTTTTTAGTCTGTCAAGGTCTTAGAATAACTAAAAAGGAACTTTTTGAGATAAAAAAACTTTTGAGGTCATCTTGAGATATTTTTGCCTATAACTTCGGATGTACTTAAGATATCTTCATGATTTTTGCACCAAAAGATGAAATTATTCTTTTGCATTACTCCTATAAACAAAATATCTTGTTCAGTGAAAAATTCATTCAGATAGGGCACTTTTGGTAAAAATATCTTTTTAATGCAATGGTTCTAAAGCAAATATTTCAAAGTATTTTGATGTTTTAAAAAAATAGTTTCTTCCCAAAGATTCTGCATTCTTTAAGGAATATTTTGATATATTAACGATCTTTGTAGCTCAAGAACTCAATAACTTAGAGCTCTTTTTGTCCCGCAAGGTACAAGTGTAATAAAAAATGAACATTTCAAAATACGCAACTTTTGAAGTCATCTTAAGATATTTTTGCCTATAACTTTGGATGTACTCGAGATATCTTCATAATTTTTTCACAGAAACATGCAATTATTCTTGAACATTCCTCCTATATACAAAATATCTTGTTCAGTGAAAAATTCATTCAGATAGGGCACTTTTGGTAGAAAAATCTTTTTAATGCAATGATTCTACGCCAAATACTTCAAATTATTTTGATGTTTTAAAAAAATAGTTTTCTCCCAAAGATTCGGCATTCTCTAAGGAATATTTTGATATATTAACGATCTTTGTAGCTCAAGAACCCAATAACTTAGAGCCTTTATCATCCGGCAAGGTACAAGTGTAATCGAAAATGCACTTTTTAAAATACGTAACTTTTGAAGTCATCTTAAGATATTTTTAAATGTACTTGAGATATCTCTAAGATTCTTCCACAGAAAGATAAAGTGATTACTGAGGATAAATTTGAACTACATAAAGTCACATTAAGTAATGTTCTTTTGAACTTAATATAGTAATCCCATGCGCTAGTGCCAACCCAATATAAGTATATATATATAATTTATATTAAATTATAAAACATAAACTGCTGATCTAATACAGGGTGTTTTAAAAGTTTTTATCACCCTGTATACTATATAAGTCAAGAAAATTAGTTGATAGTATAAATTTTAATTTTTTAATATTGTTTTTATATATATATATATCTAAAAGTTCACATAAGGTTAGAACGGGTATAAATGTAGCATAGGTTTAACATTAAATAAATATTATAATAAAATTATTTATTTTATATGTATTTAGCCACATTATGTAAATATATTTATCCATTGTTACTCTATATATATTTTTATATAATTTCTTGTTCCTATATTATATTGTGTATTCGTATAAAAATTATGTATATAAAATAGGCTTAAATATAATATACATAAGTAGATAACGAATGAATTGCTTGGCACTCTTTATTTGCGATCAATACATATTATAAGGTGGTTCATTGAAAAACTGAAGGTATTTACTGTATACTATTACATTCTTGTTATATATATATTACATGTCACTCCTTGAATTTCTTAGCATTTTATGTAGATTCTAAAGATGTAATAAGATACAGAGAATTTAAGTTTCTAAGGGACCACCCTTAGCTAAAAAATCCTCGGTTTTACTATATTTATATATCCTAATTTGTATCAAAGGACCCAATAGCCAGTTTATAGGGTGAAATGGTAATATTAATAGTAGAACAAGTTGAAGTTTGTAGGGAAATTTTCAATTGTCCATATCATCAACCAAATTTTATTGAGAACATCAAATTATCTAATTATTTTGGTTTGTTTGTTGTATTGTTTGTGTAGTTTTTTACTGTGATAATAAATTAAATGTATAAAAGAATACCGTGAGATTTTTTTTTATTTATTAGGCAATAACTGATGATCTGAAACTGTCACAGTGTAACCAAAAAATGCCCCATTGATCGCGTATTAAAATGGGACACAAAATCCAATTTAAATTGACAACAGTTGCCGAGTTGCCCAACTGCTCCCGAATTTTCCCCATTTTCCTGGCAAATCGACAACGATCAGTGACATAATATACTCCCGGAATATCCTTCTCCTTACAATAACTCACAATTTTTCTTTTTTATATATAAAAAAAGGTTCCCTACGTACGTAATATAAATTCAAATACGACACAATAAAAAAAAACGTAGATATAAAGGCAAGTGGGGATCTTTTCAGTTTTAAATTACTTATTTTTTATTTTGCCCCTGTAGGTAAGTAAGTCAATTGGGGATCGGCCATCTTGGATTTGTGACTGGTGTCCCCATCAAGAAACCGTGTCTTAGGACTCTTTGTTACAGGGGTTAATTAATAATAATATAAATATTTAAGTTAGTCCAGGGAATTAGAGAAAGTACAAATTATGTGACATAATGGAAGCAAACTGCATATTTTTTGTTTTGTCCCGGTATGTTACTGTCAGCGGCCATCTTGGATTGCAACGTCACATTGAGGGAGGAGCTTAGATAGAACTGCCACGTGATGTGTTTGCAGGAGGGGGGGAGGGCGTGACTTATGATAAATTGTTACAAGGGTTTATCAATAAGTTCATAGTAATTTTCCAAAATTTTAACTTTCTACTTAAGTTTTGTTAAAATGTAGACAATAAAATAATGATTCTTGCGTTCCTTGGTTAGGTATAGGTAGATGTTCTTCTATTTAAGTGCGAACAAACATAACCTTACTTTTAAAAACCAAAACGTGTGTGTGTATGTGTTGTGTGTTTTTACGTAGTGGCGTTGTTTGGTTTGTTTTCTCTCAGAAAGTTATGTAATAATGGAGTAAGATGAAAATGCATCTACATTAAAACCCTATTTAACAGATCCACAGTGTTTTATTGTTGGCAAATATAAGGACCTAAAAGAATACTACACCAACAAGTTATGGGCCCAGAGTTATCGAGGATGGGTCACAAATAGTTAAAAGTTCATCACCTTTATTAAATAGTTGTTTAGTTAAATCCAAAGTATAGGAGTCGGAGACAGTTGGATAAATTGAAAGTTTCAAACAGTCGTTAGTCTAATATCAAAGGGGTTTTTGATATAGTCTGTGGTACAATTGGAAAAGCAGCAGTACATAAAACTGAAAAAAAAGGTACATAAACAATAGGTCATAAACGCGTAGAAAAAGATAGGAATAGAAGACAAATTGATCATTCTGAAATAGCTTTGTAGATATGTGGAATAAATTAAAAATAATTTTCAAACATAAATCCCAAGTAGGATGTATTACGAGGACGGGTCAATAAGTCTATAAGTCCACCACAACACGCCGGAGACCAAACAGCAGTCAAAACAGTGGATTTCTCGGGGTGAATCGGCGCCCAAGAAGGCAAAGGTGGGTTTGTCAGCCAATAAAGTCATGGCGACCGTTTTTTGGGATGCACGCGGTATAATCCACATTGACTATCTTCAAAAGGGGAAACCAATCAATGTAAAATATTATACCAACTTATTGGATAGATTCAATGAGGAACTGAAAGAAAAAAGACCACCTTTGGCCAAAAAAAAGTTCTTTTCCACCAGGACAATGCAAGGGTCCACGCATGTGCAGTTTCCATGGCAAAAATCCATGAATTAGGTTACGAATTACTTCCTCATCCGCCCTAGTCTCCAGATTTAGCGCCCAGTGACCTATTTCCTATTCCCAAACTTAAAGAAATGACTCGGCGGAAAGAGATTTGACTCCAACGACGAAATCATCTCTCAAATAAATGCCTATTTTGATGACCTCGACAAATCATATTTTTCCGAAGGGATAAAAAAATTGGAGAAATGTTGGACTAAGTATATAAAACTCAAAGGAGACTATGTTGAAAAATAAAATAACTTTTTATATAAAAACCTGTCTTTTATCCAAAAAGTCACGGACTTTTAATTTAGACCAATTACTGTGTACTGACCCTGAATGCTTTTGGTATCACCTCAACAGTAGGAAGGCATTAAATAAAATTCCAAATTCAATGTATTATGGTAATAATGAATTTTCTAGTTGCAAAAAGATAGCGGAGGGTTTTGCCCAGTTTTTTTCAACTGTCTACAATACTAATATAAATAAAAATAACAATTATTATATGGGTCAACAGGTGGGAGAAAATATGACAATTCCTAATCCCCAACTGTCTGTTTAAAATTAAAAGCCAAAGTTAGTTCAGGTCCTGATAGGATGTCAAACTATTTTTTACAAAAATGTGTCTGTACTGCTTTTTCAGAAATCCCTTGGCTCAGCAATTTTTCCGTCATTATGGAAGCATAGTTTTGTGGTACCAATATTTAAATCAGATGATAATGACCAAATAGGCAACTATAGGGGCGTTTGCATCCAGTCGGCCATTCCAAAACTGTTGGACAGTCTTATCTACGACCAAATTTATTTCTATTGCAAGGAGCTGTTGCTCAATCAGCAGCATGGGTTTAGTTCGGGCAGATCTACGATCACTAACTTGTTGATCTATCAGCAGGATCTGTTGGATGCCTTGGAGAGGGGATGTCAGATGGATGTGATTTATACAGACTTCTCCAAGGCTTTTGATAGAGTCGATCACAGAATCTTGCAGGAGGAACTTAGAGTGTTTGGCTTCTCCAATCATATAGTTGCCTGCTTCACAAGCTTCTTGTCAGGCCGGACTCAGCAGGTTAGATTGGGTAGTGCTAGATCGAGCAATATCAATGTATATGCTGGTGTACCTCAGGGTGGATACTGCTCACCATTGCTCTTTAACATTTTCATTAATGACATAGCTACATGTTTTGAAAATAGTGCATTTTTATTGTTTGCAGATGACCTGAAATTTTATAAAGTAATCCAGACTCCCAAAGACCAAATTTTGTTACAGAATGACCTGAATAGGCTAAATTATTGGTGTGTCAACAATATCTTATTCTTAAACATAAAGAAATGTAATTATATTAGTTTTCACAAAAGAAGTAAAAAAGTTGTAACATCATACAATATAGTGGGAAGCCCTGTTTAGTATTCTGATACAATCAAGATTGACGATCATTTAAATTATAATATACACATAAATAATACAGTGGTTAGGTCCTCCAGGGTTCTGGGTTTTGTTCTGCGTAACTGCAGAGAGCTATTAGTCGAGACCTGTAAGAGAGTGTACATGTCTTTGGTGGTTTCTTTATTGGAGTATGGCTCAATGATATGGTCCCCCTATTACATGAACAGCCCTTGAAAGGATTCAGAATAAGTTTTTGAGATTTTGTCTATTTAAATTAAATTTGGAAATACCGAACGATCATGTTTATGATGATGCACGGGAAGTGCTGGCTATGACAACATTGAGAGAAAGACGTATTCGTGGTGGTGGACTTAATCTTTGTATTTAAGCTTCAATGTCCCCTCAAGACTCCTTTGCCTTTTCACGGTACCAACTATGCCACTCACTCCCCTATCGAAAGAATCTTAAATATTATTAACCATAAGGATATTGAAGTTGTGGGCATTGGCTTGTCTAGTTTTAGGAATCAAATTAGAGAGATTATGTAAACTCATCTGTTGATTTTATGTTGGTTTGCCTGTAAAAACATATTTGTATTTTAGCTATTTTAAGTTATGGTTAGGTGTAACTATTGAACTTGTAATATTTTTTTTTGTAATGGGGTTGATCCCGTCTATTAAATAAATGAATAAATAAATTACTTTTGTTCTCTGGAACAATATCAAAAACTCTTTCTAATTCACGAAGAAGAAAAAAAAATTTCAATTACCAAATTCAAAAAAGGCAAAAGTTCCTTCGATTTCCTTGAAAATGGAAAATAAGGAGCACAGAAAAAAATCCTTCGTATCCTCAAAATCTTGCCTTAATATGGCGCGGAATGTGGCCCTGAACCGAGAGCAGGAAAACAAAATGAAACGGTAATCCGTAAAAAGGTAATCCGTAAATTCTGCTTTAGTATATTGACAAATAACCTTACAAACTTAAAAACCCTTAAAAACTCTTTAATCTGTTTCTTTAAAATTGCCCTCCTACAAGTTGGCCAACGTTGGCACTACATTATTTTGAAGCAATTCTAAATAATTATCGCCATTCAAATTGCCCTCAATAAAAAAGGGACCTATGACCTGAGCTTCAATAATTCCTGCCCACACGTTAACCTTTTTAGGGTATTGAGTATTGTCTTCTCTCGTCCAGCGAGGATTTTCCCTGGACCAATAGCGGCAATTTTGACGATTGGCATGACCGTGAAGAGTAAAGGTGCACTCATCAGAAAACATAACATGTTCTAATTGGGTGACATTGCTATCTAACATTGCCATCATTTGTTCACAAAAATACATTCTCCTGTCAAAATCGTCTTCCGTGAGCTCCTGGGTGGGTATAATTTTATAGGGATACATTTTGTTTTCTTTTAATATTCTAATAACTGATGAATAGCTAATATCGAGTACTGGGGCTGCTTTCCGAGTAGATGTATGTGGGTGTTCCTAAAACTCAAGTATAACAGCCAATTTGGTATCCTCAAACATGGCCCAGCTCGCGGAATTGCTTTGCGTCCGTGTATTATGTCCATAGCCAATGATCTGTAGAATTGTTATTTTGTGCATTTCTGTTAACTCAACCATTTTCTGGCTTGTAGTTAATGAAATTCAAACGAATATAGCACTGACGACTACTTCTGTCATGCAACATGAGTCAACATTAAGTCTGGCATTTTTAACCAAAGCAAACAACAATTTTTAGTATTTTTTTATTCTCATATCAATAAAAAGGAATGCTGAAATAGTTTTTACTTGCTTTATCATTACCAAGACCTAAATGGACAAGAAGTATTAAGTGAGTTGTAGAGAATCTTGAAAAATAAATAATTTTCGGTCCTAAATGTTATTTTTTGAATTTTACTTAATATTTCCGAAACTGTCAAAGATAGGTATAGGACATTGTATACAAAATATGTCTAAAATGATCTGAGGAATCTAAAAATTAATTAACATACAGGGTGTTAAGCTTAAACTAAGCAAGTTGGTATTTGCCATCGTTATCTGATACTCCCTGTATATAAATGCGCAACTATAAAAACCAATCGACGTGTTCGAGCCTTTTTTCCAACACGCTCCCATCTATTTATTAGCTAATTTATTCCATTTGGCTCACACACACTGTATAGAAACCTTCATAATATTGATCATTTACGTTTTCAGTCTGATCTGGTGTTAATACCTTGGCATAGTATGTATATCATGCCTGAAATTGACTCTAAGGTTGATTTTTTTACATAGTCGATACTTAATATCCTAGACATACATGCGCCATTAAAGAGGGTTAATAATAAAAGAAAACCATATAGCCCCTGGATAACCCTTAACATCAGGTTTATGCAAAAGCTTCGTAATAGGCTCTAAATAAGTTTAGAGCTAGTAAGGATCGGGAGTACTGGAATACGTATAAACAGTATAGAAATAACATCTGCGATTCGTGTAGAGAAAAAAGCATATTTAATCTATAAACTTGGCATTTGTAGTAATAAAGAAATTTGGAGTGAGTTGAAAAAATCAATATTTCTAAAAAATCCAATGTACAGCTTCCTATATCATTACAAGATGTTAAAAAACTTAAAGGTTTTTTTACTAATATAAAAAATAACAACAATAAGCCTAATACCGGTTTTATAAATTTTTTTAAGGAGCACATGATTTTTCCAAATATATACGATTTTAAGTTTAATTTAGTAGACCGCAGGATTTAGTAGAAAAAATTCTTCAAACTATAAAAAGCAAGGCATTTGAATCCGATAAATTAAATATTACTATTGTTACGCTTTGCTGTCCTGTGATTATTAACCCTCTTACCCATATTATAAATTGTTGTCTGGAGCAAAGCTATTTTCCGGAAAAGTAGAAGGAAGCCAATATTATTCCCTTACCTAAAATTAAAAATCCCACGGAATTCAACAATCTTCGTTCTATTTGTATAAATTTCTTTTGGAAAAAATTATGGAACGCCAAATTCTTCATTATTTAAATATCAATAATCTCATCTCAGAATATCAGTCTGGGTTTCGTAAGGGCTATAGCTGTGTCACTGCATTATCTCAAGTTACAGACGATATATTTCGGGCTTTGGATAAAGATCAGGTAACTGTTTTAATTCTCTTAGATTTTACCGAAGCATTTGACATGGTGAATCATGAGGAGGACAATATTTAGGATTTTCTCAGTCGGCCTTAACACTTATGTCATATTTTCTTTCAAACCGCAAACAAAGAGTTCTGCTAAATGGAAAGGTATCGAAGGCACTTGACGTTATTTCTGGTGTACCACAAGGTAGTATTTTGGGTCCATTGCTATATACAATAGACACATTACAATTAATAAAAAAATTAAATAGATGTAAACATCACTGCTACGCAGATGATACTCAAATTTATTATTCATTTAAACCCAGTTATGCTCTTGAAGCTAACCTTAATATTAATATAGATCTTACTAATATCTTTGCTGAAACTCAAAATCTAGACTTTTTGAAATGTACTAACCAAAAGCAATTAAATGTACTAGATTGTACTAAAATTTACGATAAGGTGAAATGTTATTCGTTTCTTGTAGAAAATCCCTTTTTTGCACTGATTTATTTCTTTTTATTATAAAAAAAAAACAAAAATAAAAATATAAACTTAAATCTCTAATTCCTTTATAATTATTTAATAATTGACAAAAACTAAATCTAGTATCTACTAAGGGCCAATTTTACGAGTTCGAGTAAACACCAAACTGAAAATTAGTTTGACATTACTGATGTATATCTAATGATATAAATGTCAACAACGTCAATCTAATCTTCTGTTTGACGTTTACTGGAACTTTTAAAATTGGCCTTTACTAATTTATACTTAGAATAATATTATATAATATGTATAATTAAGTAATTATAAATGATTATTTATAATTCCTTAATTGGTTGCCACTCCCAACAAGTTGTGTTTCTAATAACCTCTTTGGTTAAAAGTAGATTGTGGCATGTTGCTATTTCTAACAAATTTCTATTTTTTCTTTTAATTAGGTTAAGACTTTAAAATATTCTTTCAGCCGCAGCGCTCCCATGTGGTAAACACAATATATTAAAAAAAAAAGAATACAGAAAAGGAAACATAGGTTCATTTAGAGAGTTTTTTATTAGGCCCAATTCAATTATAAAGTTCTCTATATCCATGTTTTTTAATCTTTCCAACGACACATCAGAAAGTGAAAGCATCCGCCACTCTAAATTAATTTCTTCATATTGGTCTGTATGAACCATATTAGAGAAATATTTTACAAGGGGAATAATGGAAAGGGCTTTTTTATCGGAAAAAAATATTTTGTGGATCTATCCAAGTTAATTTCGTGTATAAGTCATTATTAAGAGGAAATCTTTGTTTTATTGGGAAAGCCAATTCTATGTAAAAATTTAGGCAGTTTAAGCGAAAGTTGTGTAATTCGTTTTCATCTATTGGGTTATTTTCAATAATTTTCTGTACTTTTACCCTAAAATATACCCCCTCTAACGGCAAAAAATTAGGAGGATCTTTGAATGAATTTTGTCAATAGGCATACTGTTAATGTAATTTGAATTTAAAAAATTTGTTAGCATTTGTTTATAAACAGAAGAAATTCGGGGCAGCAATTGATGTAAATGGGGCTTTTCTGATTGGAACTCGATATGAATTGCGTTAGTTATTTTGAGGCTATAAGATAGAAATGATAAATACATTTTCGTAATTTTATTATTAAGTGCTGATAATATGTTGTTAATTTTTGGGGAGGATTCTTCATAAGCAGTTTCGGTAAAATATAATATGAGAGCATTATACTGCTCTAAGACCTAACTCGCTTTGACTGTTGTTTAATTGTTTCCAAGGTAAAAACTGACTAAACAATTAAAACTGAATGATTTGTCACAAAGCGCGTCCTTTTTAAAACCCGATGGAACAGTTTCGAAATATTTAGAATTATCTTCATTGTTTTTGCCCAAAGAGACCAATAATTTTAGGAGAATACTGACAGTCAAAGCAAGCAAGTATACAAATTCTAGAAGCCAAAATGGGGCTCTCGAACAAGATGAACTACTTAAAAACTAAACACTATAGATGAAAATAATAAGCCAAACGTAAGTAGAACCTTAAAGAAACCCTACGAATCAATTCTAACTACAGAATACTAATAAAATTGTACAAAAACTAGCAAAATAATTAACGTATTTACATTTTCATAATACTACTCCCCTCAATAGATCAAACTTGGGCGCAAGCCGGACGATGTTTACAATTTTCATCTTCGCTGTCGGATGTCGCTGGACACGGTACACCACGTCGTTGATTCTGGTGACCACATTGAATGGACCTTCCCAATCCTTCTGGGTGCATCTTTACCTGCCAGTATCCACTCTTTAGATCGAGTGTTGAGAACCATTGTAAACCTGATAGCGTGTCCAGGGTGTCGTCAATTCTTGGTAGGGAATGATAGAAAGACAGTTTCTTGGTAATGTCATTCAGTCGCCGATAGTCTACACAAAATCTAGTGGATCCATCCTTTTTCTTCACTAGCACAACTGGAGATGTCCAGGGACTCTGAGAAGGTTCTATCACTCCTTGTTTCCTCATTTCTTGAAGCATTGAGGAAACTTCTCTTTGTTTAGCTATCGGAATTCTTCGAGGTGCTTGTTTAATCGGAGCATTGTCTCCAATGTTAATTCGATGCTGTACCAAACCAGTTCTTCCCAGGTCTTTATCGTGCAAGGAAAACACATCTTGATTTTCTTCAAGAAGACGTTGCAATTTACTACACTGGTCCCTGGTTAAATTGGCAGAAGATTCTTCAAATAGGTTTTGTAAACATACAGGAAAAGGTCTGCTTGAATAACGACTTCTATCAGCATTTTTCATGACTGCCACTACTTTAGAGCATACGCCAATGTTCTCTCCTTGTTTCAGGTGTTGATCATATCCTTTTAAATTTACCATTCGAACCAAAACAGTAGATTTCTTCTGCGTAGATAACGTCTTGGCTGGAAAAATTCCTTGACCATATAGTTTGCAGTTTTCCATGGGCTCAATCAAAACAGTTTCTCCCTCTTTTCCTCCAGTTGTAGCATTAACTACCACCTCTGAATTTCCTGGTATAGTAACATCCTCGAATAACTTAACGACTCTGGTATTTACTTTTTCTTCATATAGGTGGTGTATAATATTCTCTTCATTTCTCGTCGTCAATATCCGGTTATATACATCCATTTTAAACTGCTGAGCATTCATAACATCTAATCCTAATATGACATCATCCATGATTTCTGCCACTAGTACTGGCTGTTGGAATGTTGTTAAGCCAATTGTAACTGTAGCTTCATGCAATCCAAGAATCGGGATCCTTTTTCCATTTGCAGACTCCAGAATTAAATTAGGTGGTGCTGAAAGCCTACAGTGTGCTATGATGTTCGGCTTCACAATAGTATGACTTGATCCTGTATCCACTACCATCTCACATTCACGGCCGCATATTTTTCCCGGTACTACCAAGCTGTCTCCAGGATGTGGCAGCCGTTTTAGTCTTATACGTGGGGCTTGGTAGCACCCAGCCAGCTTGCGCCCCATAAAGCTGACTAGTTGAAGTTTTCCTGGTTCCTTGGATCTCTTAAAGGCTTGGGGCATTGACGTTTAAGGTGCCCCTCCTCATTGCAATTCCAGCATTGCAATGGTCTTTTAGGTTTCCTCGCTAATAATGATTCAATCTTCTTTAGGCGGTCTTCGAGATCACTTTCCGAAGTTCTGATTTGTCTTATTCGTGTCTGCCTTCTAGTTGCTTGAAAAGCTGCTTCATACTCTAGTCCATGGGCCAAAGCTTCTGATATACTTTTATGATGAGCCATCCTTAGAGCGTGGTTAGTATCTGGATCTCGAACTCCGTCAATAAAACAATTTATAGAAATTTGTTCTCGGAACTCTGTTGGGGTTGAAGGGTAAGCCAGATTTACTAATCGAGCAACATCGGCCTTAAACTGTTGGAGTCCTTCCTCGGGTTGTTGTCTTCTAGATTTCAATTGAGCCTGGTACACTTGTTGTAGATGGGCTTCACCGTATCTCATCTCTAAGGTACGCACCAGTACGTCGAAATTGAGCTGATTCTCAGATGGCACCATTCTTAATATTTCTGTAGCTTCTCCTCTAAGGCTTAGCTTAAGATTGATTGCCTTTTCTTCGTTATCCCAGCGATTTCCCCTAGCAGCGGCCTCAAATTGATTCAAATAGGTACTCCATGCTTCTTTGCCGTCGAATTTTGGTGGCTTTACTTTCATCATTGTTTGCATTCCAGGATCGGGATGAAGAGGAGTCCGTTTTACTTTCATCTCTAGTTCTTGGATCTTTTTTTGTACTTGCCCCAATTCTTCTTCTACCGTTGCTTCAAAGTTAGTCATTAATTGTTTCTGATTCTTCTCCAGATCTTCTTTAAGTTGTAAAACTCGTTCCTCTTGTTTTCTGTCTCGTTCCTCCTGCTCCTTTTTAAGATTATCTTTTAAATTAAGTAAGTCATCTTTCATGGTTCAAATCAGGTCTTCATTTTCTTTCTTTAGGTCATCTTTCATGGTCCTTATCAGGTCTTCATTTTCCTTCTTCAGGTCAGATTTAATTGTCTTTAGTAAATCTTCTTGTTTCTGGTCTCGCTCTTCTTGTTTGCGGTCTCGTTCTTCTTGTTTGCGATCGCGTTCTTCTTGTTTACGGTCTCGTTCTTCTTGTTCTACTTTTTGCTCTTCAAACTTCCTTAATAGCAGCTCCATCAATTTCTCGGTCTCCATCTTGGCCTGACTTCTTGTTAAAGGCATCCACTAAAATGAGCTTTCAAATATCCTTTACTTCTGACACCAATTGTAACGAAATTCGGGAACACACTTTTATTGTCAACGTCAAAAGCACTAATCTAACTCGCCTTGACTGTCGTTTAATTGTTTCCAAGGTAAAAACTGACTAAACAATTAAAACTGAATGAATTGTCACGAAGCGCGTCCTTTTTAAAACCCGATGGAACAGTTTCGAAATATTTAGAATTATCTTCATTGTTTTTGCCCAAAGAGACCAATAATTTTAGGAGAATACTGATAGTCAAAGCAAGCAAGTATACAAATTCTAGAAAATTAGAACTACAGGGATTTACAATAATATAACCTAAATAACCTAAATTTGGGCCAAAATGGGGCTCTCGAACAAGATGAACTACTTAAAAACTATAGATGAAAATAATAAACCAAACGTAAGTAGAACCCTAAAGAAACCCTGCGAATCAATTTTAACTACAGAATACTAATAAAATTGTACAAAAACTAGCAAAATAATTAACGTATTTACATTTTCATAATAATATCTTTTATTAATTCGTCTAGTTCTTTCGGTATTTTAGCACAAGCATAAGATGAACATAAATTAAAAGAATGCGAGCTACATCCTACAACGACTAAGTTTGGTAATCTTTTTTTTAAAAGAGCTTGAACGCCATTAAATTGTCCCATCATTGTAGCACAATTATCGGCTGCAAAACCTGCCATATCTTCTATGTTAACTCCTGATGATATAAGGTAATTTGTAAAACATTCGTAGATTGAGACAGCTGTAGAATAATCCTCAAGCTCAAGGAGTCCTAAGAAGGCATCCACAGTCTTGTTTTTAAAATACCTTACCAGAATAGCTAAAAATTTTTTTATGGATACATCAGTGGTTTCGTCGATGATAATTGAACAAAAATTTTTATTTAAATCAGCAACAACTTGTTTTTTAGCATACGGACCAATGCATTCATTAACTAATTTGGTAGTTTTAGTTCTGCTGCAAGAAATTCCAGCGGCAATTTTCGAATCTGGACATTTCAGTTCTCCTTCTTAGTTTGTCATTCTTGCACAGAGTTTTTTTTAAAGCAACGTCTATACTAGGTTGTTCAGTTGTTACCGCCATTTTCATATTTTTCATATGTAGGTCATTTTTGTCATGTCTCTTCAAATGGGAACGATTTCCTTTTATTTGCTTATTGCAAATTTTGCAATAAAGATAATTACTATTGGGACATTTTATACACCATTTAAATTCTGACTCCCAGCTAGAACAATATTTTTGCACATACCTAGGCTTCTTTCGGCGTTTTTCTGTCAATTGTTCATTTGATGAAGAGTAATCATCACTTGATGTTTTGTTACCCTGGTCTTCCTTATCTGTCGAAGTTGATGGCTGATTCTGCTGATCATCGTCAGTAGATTTTTTAACCTCTTGAAAAACCTGAGAATTAAAGTAATATTAGATTCTAGAAAAAAAAAACAGCTATAAGACAATTTAAAAACACCTTAAGTATACTATATTTGTTATAAATGAAAAGACATTACAGAGTAGTGTAGTATGCTAAATAAATGTATTTTTATGATTATAAATCAAAATATTTAAAAACGAGTACTTACTTATCCAAGTTTCTCGTTGGCTAAAATATTCTTCTTGTTTTAAAACAAAAGTACACACGCACAACCAGCGGGAATAAGTGGCAACAATTGTCGAATATAAGCCAGGCGAAAAATAAATAACAAAACCTAAATCGATAAAAAAGAAGAACGGGGAATCCCAGACATCAGCGAGTCCACGTTATTGGCGGAACAACGCGCGATACGCGGGAACAGCGTATCACGTGTCACCAATGTGTATGACCAAAGATTATAAGACTTATTAGGAGTATTATAACTTTTGGTATGCCTTTCGCCCTTGGTCCTATTTAAAATTAAAAAATGTACTAGAATTAAAAAAAAATTAAAAAAGAACTAGAATTAGGTCTATATATGATAAAATGTGCTTTTGTACTTTGTTGTCGCAAATGTATTAGAAATAGTACAAATGTACTCAAACGGCAACCCAGACAAAAATTTCAGAATTCGTGCCTATTTGGCGTAAGGAGAAGGGAGCATATTTCTCATAAGCTAAAGGATGCGGGCTGGTAAATATGTTCAATCGACGTTTTTTTTTATAAATTATTTAAGTGGAAGTCTCCATCATATTTGCATAGAAATATTAGATTCCGAACGGATGTACATAACCTAAATATTAGAAGAAAAAATTTGCCGGCGCACAATTATTTGAAAAGTCATTTTCATACTTAATTGTACACTAATAAATAGGTTTAAAATAAATGATTTTACATTGACAGAAAAAACTTCTAAAGTTAACATTAAGCTGCTTCTCCTTGGTTAATTATGTGTATGAATGATTTTTTTTAACGTTTTTGTGTATAATATTGTTCATGATTTTGCCCCTGAAAGGCTTTGAACGTTGCCATAAATCATTATATAGTTTTCTTCATCTTCCCTTCCCCTCATATTTTTTTTTTCATATCCTGATCCTCTTCCCATGCTCTCGTTAGGTATGTTCTTTCTTTTTTCAGTAGAATATTTATTATTAAATTATTGGTTTTTTTAATTTGTTTTTTTGGCCGCAACAGAATTCAGGGAGCCTTTTGTGTAAGGGATATCTCTGTAAATCCGCATATTATAGCCTTTTGGTCACCTTGCATTATTAGCTTTTTTATTTAGTTACAAATTTTTCGATTTTTTTTATGTTTTTAGTAATTGATGAAATACTTAAAATTTAGTGGAATCTTGTAATATTTGAAATTTTGTAAAAGTTAATACACTTACCTATTAGTATTCTTTGTGCTTAATTGCTGTAATTTTTGTTCTGATATATTTATACATATATTTGCCATTTAAATATGGTATATATGGTTTCTAACTGATCAAAATTTTATAATTATTGAAACCTATAAAATTGAATTGATTTTTCTATGGAGCCCTTTTTTATAAGCCCAAACCCTGTTTGCTTTCTACCTTTTATAAACACTAATCTAAGACTTTGATAAATGAAAGAAGCTTTATTAAATTATATTAAAATATTTCAAATTTGAATACATTGAGTTAAAGTGTTATGGTCACAAAAAAAAACTGTAACATTTTAAAGGTAAATTGGTTCAAGAGCATTAATTTGCACATCATCTCACTATGCTATCTCATTTATATCTGATCTTATTATACTTACTTATCTTCAATTTTTTTTTTAAATTATTCTCTCTCTGTCTTTCTCTTCAATTTCTCTTGTATTTTTTAATCTGAAAACTATATTTTCACACACTGCTTTGCGGCCTTGTATTTTTGTATTTTTTTTTTTAATATAATTTTTGCTTTGCTCTAGGAGCTGACTCTTTTCGGAGGCAAGCTGATGTACCTTTTTATTTCGAATAGTTCATAGTTTGTTACAGGTTAAAATTGGCATTTTATACTCTTTATTAAAAGCACTGATTACAGTTATATTTTCAAAATAGATATTTTACAAATATTAATGATTGATACTAGTAATGCCCTCTCTGTAATAGCCTCCCAAGTAACCCATAGTTCTGTTCTCTAGCCATTTCAAATTACAGTATTCTTTTTTTTAAGGACACATTTAGTTTTGTACATTTCAGCTTCATATTGTACTGGTTGTTAATGAAATTTTATTTATACTCTTATAAAACCCGGTTCTGGACTAAAGAAATATTTTAGAATTTAAATTATATCCCATATTGATTATTTAATTATTTTATAACGAATAATGATTAATTGGGCATGTACAATTATTGTGTATGTTGTACTGTTCATAGTACAATATCTGATTTTGGCTTGACCATACCAGATATGCTGGTTGATTTTACTCGGTCTGACCTATCTAATTTTTGTCTCTTTTTATCTAATGTAAATATTAGTTTTCTTGGAAGATAGCAAGAAGTTGCTGGTCTAGGCAAAATCGAAATTGATTGTCATAGTGACACATATTTTCATTGCCAACTTCCTTGGGCCACAAATTTTGTTATTTATTTTTTATAAAAGGTTTTATGGTACTTATAAAAAAAGTTAAGTTATTTTGTTATATATTTCGATTGGCAATACACCTTGTGCGTGATTGCTTAAATACGGGTTTGACCTCTGCGGTCGTTCCTTTTCCCAGACCGCCGTCATGAAGTGAAGAGTGCTTTAGTTCTTTTTGAAATTCGTGTGAATTTTACCCATATGGGGATATAATTGACTAAATGTGGTGATAGTAAATCAACTTTTTGGGTGTAATGCTATAATTTGTTGTTTTGTTGAATTTACTGGCCTTTATGGCGATTTAAAACCTAATAATTTTTCACGTGCCCTCGAACATCGGCAAAATAGCGGTTCTGATTGGCATTGGCAGGGGACAATTTAATTAGCAAAGCTACATAACATGGATTTTGAATGGATTTTTTTTTGTACGGACCTGATTTTTTTCATGCCACATGGTGCTTTCGTTTTGGGGTTATGTACTCTACTGGCTCTAATCTAGAAGGAGATTTTAAGCAACTGTGAGCTAACGTCTAACCTAGACCACTACCAGAGCTTGTGAAGTGGAAGAGGTGAAGCTTGGAAGCCTGCAGTTTTCTTGACTGGGAATTGGATGTCTGGGAGAGTCTCGAATCTGAAGTAGTCTGCTGTGTGTGGAGCTAGGTGACACAACGTAACATTTTTTTATTCACTTATTTTATTTTTATTATTACAACTTTTATCTTTTGAGTTGAGATACATACATAAGCTTATTTAAAATTTTATTGACATTATTTAATCGATGCTATTTTATTATTGAATATTACTGATAAGAGTACATATATATATGACAAGTGACTCCTGTGAGGTAAGACGCAGCCGGCTTCGTAGTACTACGAGTATATACTTGGGTTATATTATTTATTTTCAGACTACTCCTAAGATGTCAAATTTTCTCAGATTAGCTAGTAAATATTAGAGTAAACTAATAAAAGGGTAATTTTAAGTGGGGAAGCTTCAACAGTTAGGGTTGTTATTTTTTTTTTTGCTTAGGTCAATGTCCGTGGCGGGATATACCGGGCCATGTAAGTTATTAGTTTAATTGAATTGAAGCTTCATTCCCCAAAAGGTTTGGGTGTAACATAGTTTGTTTATTTTTTGACAACCACACTTTGATTGTGTATTTTTTGTGTGATGTTGTGGTTCCTTATTACCAACTTGGATGGTTGTTCCTCTTAACGATAAATAACATAACATAATTCTCTGTGATAATCAAGACTTAAATAAATTGTTATTTTCTGTTGTTAATTTGTTTTTCACTTGAGTTGAGTAGGTTGGAATATCATAGGTAATTTGGAAACAATAGTGTATACTGATTTGACTTTGATTTTGTTTTCCAAGTTTCGTTTTGAACTTGCCTAAATAAATTTTGATAAATATTGGGCGTCCTTTGGGATTATATAAAATCCAAAACTTGGTGGCGCCATACTGATTTTGACATTTAGTTGGGTAACTCTTGGGTAGTTACTACCTAAGAAATTTTGGTTCATTTGGTTGAGAAAGAAGCTAGAACCCACATCGGCTTGAGCTAGCAGCATTGTGAAGGATTCCTTCTCTGGGCGTTTCAGGTAAGAGGGGTTAAGTTCCTCCGGGCATCGAACAACTTTTGGAGACCCTCTTAAGGCCATAAACCTTTCACTATTTTTAGTACTTCTTTTCTTTTGATTAACTTGGCATTCATCGCTTCACCACCATCATTCCATTTTATTGCACTTTAAGAAAAAAAAAAATATAACAAGTTTTATTATGTATTATTTCATTAATAGGCATGTATATTTGGGAATAAATAAAGCATTATTATTATTATTAAAATGTTTTTTTTTTGTAATTTCTATATAAGCATTAATTGGCATCATTGCATCAGAGATGTTGCAAGCGAACAAACTTCCCATAGTTTCACGGCAATGCCAAGTCTTTTCTAAATACATTTCTAATTAATTTTTTTCATTCAAAAAGTGCATGTGGGCGTGGCTTAAAAAGAAACAAAAAAATCCATAAAACGGTTGTAAACAAGTGCCAACGCTAACTCTCTCCAAATGGCTTGTAAATAGCGAAACAAATCCATATACGATATCCAACTCGCCAACAGTCTTATATATGGAAAGGGTTTATTGGGGCTGAAGTTTATACGACTTTGAGGAAATTTATTGGGGCAGTTAATGAACGTTATACGCTCGCCGGGGAAAATAAGAAACTAACATGGGGAAATCTGTGCCCGGTCGAGCCAAAACGTTTTATTGACGATGTATTATCGGTTATTTTTGTATTGAAATAATAACGAACGTTTCATCTAAGTCCTTTGAAGTTCAAACCCTGCCGACACACCTGAATCTTTGCTCACCTTGTTTAAATGCACAGGAAAAACAAAGTTCAAGCGTAGCGACAAAAGGGCGCGCCGGTGCGGTTTCGTTGTTTTCGGCCGAAAATTGACGCCAATAGTCCGGTTTCCGCTTCCGGAACCACTATGACGTTCCTCCTCTTCTTCGCTTCTTCTTCTTCTTTCTCTCCTTTCCTGTGCCTGATGATGAAAAGGCCTTTGTTTCGACGGCGGAGTGCCCTCCACTCCACGTTGTTCTAGATTAGAAAAGAACAAACGGTATTGTGGTAATTAAAACCGACAAGGATGGACGGAAATTGGGTTTTATTGTACTCGTTATGCGGGAGCTTAAACCCCGTTTTTTTTCTTTTTATAAATAATTTGTTTTAGTTTTTGAATCGCCTTGATAATTATAATATAGGAGTATTTTTTTTCCAAAAGAGAACTTTTAAAAATTTCAAAGGGTATTTCTTCCTTGCAAAAAATTATGTGAAAAAACGCTGAAATAGGGATGCAATGAATTTATTAGAAGAACCTATGTTCCAAATTTCAAGTCTCTAACTTAATTAGTTACAGAGATATAAGCATTTTCTTATTAAAAATTTTTTTTAATTGGTTTTAAATTTCATGGCAAATTTCTTCATTGCAAACCATTGTTTGAAAAAACGGTGAAATACGTAACCTATCAATTTATTAGAAAAAGGTATATTTTAACTTTTAAGTCTCTAACTTCATTAGTTTCAGAGATATAAGCATTTTGACACTAGGAATTTTTTTTTTGAAAACCGAATTTTTTCAAGTTTCAAACCGAATTTTTTTATTGCAAAAAATTGTCCTTACCCTCTGATTGGTTTGTCAATTTCAATGAGGCGTGTCTTAACCCAAATTATTACGAGGGTTGATCAATAACTTTGTGGATGGCAAAACCATTTATTCACCCGGTATAGAGTGCCCTAAAAACCCTTGGTAACAGCAATTAGTACAAAGCTTTGTACAATTAATTCGACACTCGTCCAGCGTGTTAGTTTTCACGCCTTTTTTTAACGGTACAGTAAGCAAACCGAACGACCGTTTTTTTTTTGCAAAATGATTTTGTCTGGTCATTTCCTTGTACAAACAATATCGCGTTTTGCTCTTTTTGTATAGGCGAAAAACAAACGAAACCTCGAATTGTGTTTTGAACGAACGTTTTTCAATTGTTTATTAGTTAAGATAATATTTTTTCAAGACAAATAGTAGATTTTTATATAAGCCACGCCTTCCAGTATCTTTGACAACTGCCAACGTCACCTGTCACAAACTCAACCTATTTGACACGCCCTCTTGTGGACGGAGTTTGTATATAAACAGAGCAAAAGGCATGGCTAAGGCAAACTTTCCAGTCAACATAAGTCAGTCCAACTAACTTAAAAATGAGATACAGATTAAATCCTAGGGATGTCCCATTACATTCCATGAAGTCTATGGGACGTTTCAGGGACACGCTATTAGAACAGTATGGGTCATAAATGGGATCATCCCAATTTGATCACATGACGTCCTCGCCTATGGTACAGGCGACTTAATGGCTGTTTATGGGACAATATTAACGTTTTTCAGATATTTATAGGACTATTGGAAAAAATCACTTTTTTTTAATAGTAACAGTAATAATTTTTCCATTTCATTTTAGGTTATATAATGATATATACATATTTAATTAGGGATATAAACCTGAATATCCTTAATATGACAATCCTACCCAGGACGTCCAATAGATATCCCAAGGTATCTTTATTTGGACCATCAAGACATTTCCGACCAATATAGCACGTCCCCGAGACAATTACTAAGTTTACATGAAATATTAATACGAATTAGAGCAAAAACACTTCTGACATGACACAACGGAAGAGATTTTAAGGTTGACATTAACCAGCTGTTTTTTATTGCCAACCTAAATAATTTATTGATAAACTACTTACTTAGATTAAGTAAAAATAGATCTAATAAAAGAATATAATTCTCTTGTTTTGTGAAAACACGACAAAATCAAAGTGATTTTTTTTGCCCCCCTATCGGTTTTCAAATTTTTGTTAGTTGACAGCACTGAAAATTAAGGCGAATATAGATACACGGAACCTTAACACGCATTACAGCGAGATCTTTAAAACGTTTTAAAATAATAGGAACGCCAAAAACGATTTACGTGCGTCTACACATGCGTTTTATCATATATAGTCGCATTAACGGTTACGTGTAAACTTGGTAAATAAGTGTTTACTGCCATATTTTTGACAGCTCTCACGGTCACATCATGGCCAGTGTTGCCATTTGCGGCTTAACTTAACCTCACGGTATTTTTCTCACCCGAAAGGTTAAATAAACGAAATAAAATTACCGCGAAACCCGATTCTAGAA
Source organism: Anthonomus grandis grandis (assembly GCF_022605725.1). Lineage (NCBI taxonomy): Eukaryota > Metazoa > Arthropoda > Insecta > Coleoptera > Curculionidae > Anthonomus > Anthonomus grandis. The sequence goes on from NC_065547.1 coordinate 2,596,571, forward strand.
ATCCGTCGTAGCCAAAACAAACCTAATTGAAAATGAATCGGATCGACGACGTTCGAGGCCATAAAATCGCCTCGGTTAAGGTTAATTAAATCGGCAACGTTTTGTTTTGCCCCCGTATATATATACATATAAAATAAAACCTCTGAGCGGCCATCTTGGATCGCCACGTCAAAACACAGTTGGCAATGATAGTTTTCAACGAATGTCACGTGACTGTTTGTTTATTTAAGCAACAGTGATCACGTGACCGTGTCTATTGATAAACAACCATGCAAAATAACATACGAGGTAAAGTCGAAGACTTATTACCGATTAATCAACTTCAAAAAAAAAAAAAATTGAGATTGGTCCGACGCTGGAAGACTATTGAAGTCGCCTCGGGCGCTGCGTACTTGATTAATGGTAGAGTGGCGAAAAACAATGGAAAATAGAAAACAAAAGAATAACGGGCCCGGGACGCTTTGATGTCTCTTTGATTACGTCATCTTGGTATTTAGACCGTTTAGCGCTACGTATTTTTTTTTTTCGTCTAACTTTTTTGTTTTTGTTTCGAGTTGCGTTTGTTTTACGGCCCGCGGAAGCAACAGATTAGTGTGGACGTAAGCGTGAAATTAAAAGGTTTCCGTTTGGCATTAAGAAGCTTTTGATGGTATCTTTATAAAAACTGGGAATATCTGGCTTTGATGGAACCGTACTCCCTTATTTTAAACGAAACGCCCCTGTATGTGTGAATATTTAGATTCTACGTGAAATTCTAAGAATTTTGAGGGGTCACATGCCATACGGGGGTCCAACAGTTTTTTAGATATAAACAGTTGAAAATCGCCTCGTTTTTTATTTTTAGAGCCTGTAAAGCCAACAATAGTCAACGTAGAGTGTAGCAATTTTTTACTTTTCAACCTTCAACTGTACTGATTTAATTTTTTTACTTAAATTTCGCTAAATGACAGACATCTGTCATATGTCAAAAAAACTTTGAAGCTTGACCCTCTTTGAAATCTAGGTCAGTAGATAGGTCTCAAAAAGTTTAGCCGAGACAGTGAAAACCGTTTTTTTCTAAGTTGAATGGTTTTAGCTGCAGAGCCTCTCAAAGTCAAAAAACCGAAAATTTTAATACGCCAATATCTCAGGAACCATTTAACCAAAATATAGCAAGTGACCCCTCAAAATTCTTGGAATTTCATGTAGAAATTAAAAATGTAATAATATAGAGGGTGTCCTATTTGAAATAACAAAGTTACATATATTTTCTAGTTTAAAATTTAAAAATTTTAAGTGATTAGGGCTTTGCCAGAGCCAACACCCTATACAGCATTCAATTTATTTATTACAATTAAGAAGAAAATTTTTATTGTAACTTCATTATTGTAAACGGGACACCCTGTATTTTATTGCTTATTTAGATTCTACATAAAATTCCAAGAACTTCGATGGGTCACATGCCACACTTTGGTCCAACAGTTTCTGAGATATAAGTAGTTGAAAATTGACTATTTTTTCACTAACAGTTGCTTAATTTTCTATATTCAATTGTAATGATTTTATTATGTATAGTTCAGTTCAGAGATCTATTAGAATCTTTGATGTGCCGCGAATAGTCCGTGTGCCGGTGTTGCTTGTATTGTCACATGGCATGCATGTTTAAATCGCAAAATTTTATGTGGAAAGAGTCATAAAGTAATATTCTAAGCGATATTTAATCATTTTATTAAATAAATAAATGTTTTAAGCATTTTTTTAAGAATTTATACATTTGATTCGTAAAATTTGACTACATGCGCCCACGTACTATTTTGTTAGACTGAGTCACAGGCACTCAAGCGTGAAAAGTTGCACAGGTCCGGCCTTCAAATTAATCAAATTTATTATTCGGGATTCTTGGGATTAGTTTTATTAAGTTAGAAATTCAGGATAGTTGAAAGGTAGATAATATTTAATTTAAATATAAGTAAGATTTAATTACGTAAAATGAGTTTAACCAAAAATTTTAATTTAATATGTTTAGTTTTTAGCACCATCAGTGGGGTGTTTATAACAAGTGATGAGAGAATAGGTGGTACGAATTACTTAGGCCCATTTATTCTGTGTATTAAGGCATTAAATATTTACTGTTTGACACAAAAGGGTAAAATGTTTTGGTTTGTCTTCAAATTTTATATATTTCCTTTTTTTGGGTATTGAGATTTATTTTTACTTGGTGGTGATTATTAATGGGGATTTTGGCTGCCATATTCAATGTCACTACATTTTAAGTATACTGAATCCTTAAACTACAGTGAGGATACTAAATACTTTTATAAATTTAACCAGTCTTTTGAATCTGGCCCAAAGAGTTAATACAATTTTCTAAATTCTGTTTTTTTGCCTTTGTTGCTGCTATGGATTTCAACTTCATCTCGCACATCAGCATATGGATACTAAAGCATTACATTATAATTATATTCTTTATTGTGTCGCTTAAGGACAAACAGGGGTAGTAAGCTGAAAAAAACAAAACTTTATTAATTGCTTGTTTAATTAATAAAAATAGGGTTTTCTTACTATAGCAAAAAAATGACTTTTTTCCAGATAATGAAGGAAGAAGCAGTCTTTATTGTGTCGCTGAAGGGCATATATTGCTGCATGTTGTCAATGAGCCAAAAGATAAGATTGGAACGAAATTCGTGATAGGGACTTACTAATTTTAAATCAGTTGACTGTCGTTTCCTATAAACCTATTCAATTTTTTACCCATATACACTCTATTATTTAAATGTTATTTATGAAAAAACGTTTGAATATTAAAATGTATCAATATCTTGTTGACACATAAGTTTATCTCTATCTAGCTCATAAAGGAATGAGATAAGTATACTTTTATCTCATATAAATGTTGACAAATTATTATGTTTTTACAGGCACTCCTGAAATAAAAATTCTAATTACTTGACTTTTATTAAATGGATTTTAGTAAGTTCTTTAACAAAAACTAAAAAAGCCTTCAGAGTAGTCATAACTCATTCATTTCAAAATTAAATCAATAGAACCCTAAGAAACTAGGGTATGCAATTTTCTTGGCTCTTAATAAATGGATTCTAGTCATTTCTTCAAAAAAGAATAAAAAAACCTTTAAAGTAGTTCATAGATCAATAACGGGAAAATTTTGACTGTTAGAACTCAAGGTATAAATAAGAGGCCAATAAGAGACAAATTTTTTCCTTCTGGAATAAAATGTCCATTTTCTTCCGACTTTTAGTTATTAAATTTTAGTTATTTTTATAGAAAAGACTAAGAAAGTCTTCAAAATAGTCAATAAATCAATAATAACGAAATTTTTACTACTAGAATTCAAGATATTGGCGGGCCAATAAGAGACAAATTATTTTTTTTCTTACAGGCACTCCTGGAACAAAAAATCCAATTTTTTGACTTTTAGTAAATGAATTTCAAGCGTTTCTTCAGAAAAGACTAAAAAAGCCTTCAGAGTAGTCCATAAATCAATAATTTCAAAATCTTTAGACTACTAGAACTCAAGATATTATTGTGTCAATAAGGGACAAATTATTTTATTTTTTACAAGCACTCGTGGAATGAGAAATTCAATTGTCTTGACATTTAATGAATAAATTCCAATCATTTCTTCAGAAAAGAGATGGCCATAAACCAATAATTGAAAAAATGTTGATTTTAAAAAATTTAAAATATTGGGGTGCCAATAAGGGACAAATGTTTTTTTTCGCACAGGCATTCCTGGGATGAAATTTCAATGTTCTGGGCTTTTAGCTAGTGGATTTTAGTCATTTCTTTAAAAAAGACTAAAAAAATCTTCAGAATAATCCATAAATCAATAATTGCAAAATTTTGACATTTTTCTTCTTGAAAAAATTACAGTGGTTATTATTAAGTAAGAAAAAAATGTGACTTTTGTTGTAAATTTCTTCGTCAAAAAAATTCCTAGACAAACACGAAATTTGATCCTCAACTGCGACAACAGAGGGAAGTAAGCTGTAAAAAACAAAATTTTAGACTAATTTTCTTAATAAAAACAGTGTTTTTCTTACTATAGCAAAAAAGGGTTTTTCCCAGAGAATGGTGAAAGAAGTAGTCTTTATTGTGTCATTGAAGGGCAAACAGGGGCAGTTATAATACTAAAACAAATCCACAAACACAAATAAAAAAACACACTTGCTCACAGTAAAAACTGCAAAAAATTTAGACGAATACAGGCCAAATTCTAAATTCACCAATTTCATAAAAGGGGAAAAAGGAAAACCAGCAAAACCCATCAAATAATAATGACCTCACCTGACCTCCCTCCCAACTATTAAAGGTGATAGACCCCTTAAAGATTTTTTTTAAAATTACGTCAAAAGTAATACAAAAATAGCCCATAAATTTATTTGGGTACGGCCCCGTAATTCTCAAAATCAGTGGGATAGAGAGAGATACACAATTGCTTGCACAGCCTAAAGTAAGAATCGCCAGAACGCAGATGTTTTATCTTTGTTTAATAGACTGGCTAAAAAGAGGTGACAAGTCTGTGAATGCTGGGAGTGTTTAAAATATTTTGTAAGATGCTTGGATTTTAGTCCGCGGTCAATTTTTTGATATTATTTTCTTGTGATATTATTTTTTTTCTAAAAATGGACATTTTCGAAAGAGAAATAAAAAATAGTATAAAACATGCGGTTTTACGTATATTTAAAATGATTTCATAGATAAACTATATAAAATCTTACCATTTAAACATGTATATCATGCGACAATAAATACGACATAGGCGCACGGACTAGTTAGTGCGGCATCTGCGACACATCAAAGATTCTAATAGATCTCTGAATTGGACTTTACAAAAATTTCGCTACCTCTAGGAAAATGTGTCAAAGTGACAGGCATCTGTCATATGTCAAAAAAAAACGGTTGATGCATTTGAAATCTATGTCAGTAGATAGATCTGGAAAAGTTAAGACAAGACACTAAAAACCATTTTTCTTTATGTTGAATAATTTTAGCTGTAAATCCTCTGAAAGTTAAAAAAAAAACAATTAAAAACGCCAATATGATAAATATAAAAACTATTTAATAAGGTATTTGTTTTTGTAATTAGTTTTAAGTATTACAATTTCGTTATATCACTTTAAAATCTTGTTAATTGCAATAACGCAGTGTTTTTTTTTGTCTTAACGCAGTGGTTTTGGATACTCAAGCTATAGGTCCCTAGAAGCATGAACTTACGATTCAAAACAAAAAACTAAATAGTATATTCAGGTTATATTATTGATAAGCAATTTTGCAATAAAAGGATTCTATATAAGCATTTTTATAATTTCTTTTTTTTTAAAGAAATTTTTCGCTTTGTCCCTAATGATAAACGTCTGCATTACTAACAGTTGCAAGGTCTACATTGCATGAGACAGTAGTAGTAACGTTAGAAGAAAATGAGGAGCTTCTTTATATTGATTTCAGTGAGAATTATAGCTGGAAATACTTCAAAGAGATCCAATATCATCACTTTGGGGAATCACGTAATCCGTAACCTTACATACTGAGCTTATGTATTATCGTAGATCAATTAATGAAAAGAGAGTAAAATCTTTTTGTCCTATTTCTAATAATAATGCCCATAACGAGCGGCGAATTACGCTCATCTTTATCCCATTTTAAGAAACATTTAATTAAATAGTGAAACATATTAACAATTAATTTTTTTCTCCGATAGGTCTGCTACTCGATATCGACAAAAACGAAAAGGTTAAATAAACGAAAACAAAAGGTTGTGGTTTCTACCTCATTTCATGGTCCAGGTACGCCTTGAATCATCTTGAAATTACACTTTGTTTAAGAAGTTGAACCCACTAGAGACGTGAAGCACCATTTCATAGTGATCGTGACAGATTCATGGTTCTCAGATGGGTTTAAAGGTCCGAAAGTGCAAAAAAGTGAATTTTTTGGTGTCTACCGCATTTCATGGTCCAGGCACGTCTTGAATCAACTTGAATTTCACTTTTCCAAGGTAGGTAAACCCACTAGAGACGTTAAGCACCGTTTCATAGTGATCGTCAAGGATTCATGGTTCACAGATGGGTTTAAAGTTCAGAAAGTGCAAAAAAGTGCATTTTGTTATATTCTACTGCATTTCATAATCCATTTACGTCTTGAATTATCTTGAAATTTCACTTTTTTCTAAAGTAGTTGAACCCATGAGAGAAGTGAAGCGCCATTTCATAGTGATCGTCACAGATTCATGGATCTCAAGGTTAAAAAGTGCAAAAAAAGTGTATTTTTTGGTTTCTACCGCATTTCATAGTCTAGGCACGCCTTGAATCAAGTTGAAATTCCATTTTTTCGAAGAAGGTAAACCCACTAGAGACGCTAAGCACTATTTCATCGAGATCGTGAAGGATTCATAGGTCTCAGATGGGTTTAAAGGTCAGAAAGTACAAAAAACTGCATGTTTTGGTTTCTACCGCATTTCATGGCCCAGGCACGCCTTGAATCACCTTGAAATGTCACTTTTCTTAAGTAGTTGAATTCATTAGAGACAGTAAGCACCATTTCATAGTGATCGTCAAGGATTCATGGGTCTCAGATCGGTTTAAAAATCATAAAGTGGGCAAGAAGTGCATTTTTTTGTATTCTACCGCATTCCATGGTCCAGGCACGCCGTGAATCATCTCGAAATTTCACTTTTTTTAAGTAGTTGAACTCATTAGAGACGTGAAACACAATTTCATAGTGATCGTCACAGATTCATGGGTCTCAGATGGGCTTAAAGTTCAGAAAGTGGGTAAAAAGTGCATTTATTGGTTTCTACCGCATTTCATGGCCCAGACACGCCTTAAATGATTTTGAAATGTAACTTTTCTTAAATAGTTAGACTCACTAGAGACGTCAAGCACAATTTCATAGTGATGGTTAAAGATTCATGGTTCTCACTTGGGTTTAAAAGTCAGAAAGTGCAAAAAAGTGAATATTTGGTATCTACCGCATTTCATGGTTCAGGCACGCCTTGAATGATCTTGAAATTATACTGTTCTTAAGTTTTTGAACCCACTAGAGACGTGAAGCACCTTTTCATAGCGATCGTCACAGATTCATGGGTCTCAGATGGGTTTAAAGGTCAGAAAGAGCATTTTTTGGTTTCTACCGCATTTGATGATCCAGGCACGCCTTAAATCAGCTTGAAATTCAATTTTTCTTAAAGAGTTGAATCCATTAGAGACAGTAAGCACCATTTCATAGCGATCGTGAAGGATTCATGGGTCTCAGATGGGTTTAAAGGTCAGAAAGAACAAAAAACTGCATGTTTTGGTTTCTACAGCATTTCATAGTCCAGTCACGCCTTAAATGATCTTGAAGTGTAACTTTTTTTAAGTAGTTAAACCCACTAGAGCCGTGAAGCACCATTTCATAGTGATCGTCAAGGATTCATGGGTCTCAGATGGGTTTAAATGTCAGAAAGTGGGTAAAAAGGGCATTTTTAGGTTTCTACCGCATTTCATGGTCTAGGCACGCCTTGAATCATCTTGCAATTATACTTTTCTTAAGTAGACGTGACTTAAGGAGACGTGAAGCACTATTTTATATTTTAAGCACCATTTCTCAGGTGGCTTTAAAGGTCAAAAAGTGCAAAAAAGTGAATTTTTTGGATTCTACGGCATTTCATGGTCCAGGCACTCCTTGAATTATCTTAAAATTTCACTTTTCTTAAGTAATTGAACCCACTAGAGACATCAAGCACCATTTCATAGTGATCGTCAACGATTCATGGGTCTCAGATCGGTTTAAAAATCATAAAGTGGGCAAAAAGTGCATTTTTTGGTTTCTACCGCATTCCATGGTCCAGGCACGCATTGAATCATCTCAAAATTTCACTTTTTTTAAGTAGTTGAACTCACTAGAGACGTGAAGTACCATTTCATAGTGATCGTCAAGGATTCATAAGTTTCAAATGGGATTAAAGTTCAAAAAGTGGGTAAAAAGTGCATTTTTTTATATTCTACCGCATTTCATAGTCCAGGCACGCCTTGAATCATCTTGAAATTTCACTTTTCTTAAGTAGTTGAATCCACTAGAAACGTGAAGCACCATTTCATAGTGATCGTCATAGATTCATGGTTCTCAAGATGGATTTAAAGATCAGAAAGTGCAAAAAATTGCATTTAACTGCATTTTTTCGTTTCTTTGACATTTCATGGTCCAGGCACGCCTTGAATTATCTTGAAATTTTACTTTTCTTTAGTAGTTAAACCCACTAGAAACGTGAAGCACCATTTTATAGTGATCGTCACAGATTCATGGTTCTCAGATGGGTTTAAAGGTCAGAAAGTGCAAAAAAGTGTATTTTTTGGTTTCTACCGCATTTCATGGTCCAGGCACGCCTTGAATCATCTTGTAATTTTACTTTTATTAAGTAGTTGAATCCATTAGAAACGTTAAGCACCATTTCATAGCGATCGTCAAGGATTCCTGGTTCTCAGATGGGTTTAAAGGTCAGAAAGTAAAAAAAACTGCATGTTTTGGTTTCTATAGCATTTCATAGTCCAGTCACGCCTTGAATCATCTTGAAGTTACACTTTATTTAAGTACTTGAACCCACTAGAGACGTGAAGCACCATTTCATAGTGATCGTCACAGACTCATGGTTCTCAGATGGGTTTAAAGTTCAGAAAGTGCAAAAAAGTGTATATTTGGTTTCTACCGAATTTCATGACCCAGGCATGCCTTGAATCACCTTGAAATGTCACTTTTCTTAAGTAGTTGAATTCATTAGAGACAGTAACCACCATTTCATAGTGATCGTCAAGGATTCATAAGTTTCAGATGGGATTGAAGTTCAGAAAGTGGGTAAAAAGTGCATTTTTTTTATATTCTACCGCATTTCATAGTCCAGGCATACCTTAAATCATCTTGAAATTTCACTTTTCTTAAGTAGTTAAACCCACTAGAGATGTGAGGCACCATTTCATAGCGATCGTTCAGAAGGTGGGTAAAAAGGGCATTTTTAGGTTTCTACCACATTTCATGGTCCAGGCACGTCTTGAATCATCTCAAAATTTCACTTTTTTTAAGTAGTTGAATTTATTAGACACGCGAAGCACATTAGAGACGTGAAACACCATTTCATAGTGATGGTTAAAGATTCATGGTTCTCAGTTTGGTTTAAAGGTCAGAAAGTGGGTAAAAAGGGCATTTTTAGGTTTCTACCGCATTTCATGGTCCAGGCACGCCTTGTAATCATCTTGAAATTATACTTTTCTTAAGTAGACGTGACTTAAGGAGACGTGAAGCACTATTTTATATTTTAAGCACCATTTCTCAGGTGGCTTTAAAGGTCAAAAAGTGCAAAAAGGGAATTTTTTGGTTTCTACCGCATTTCATGGTTCAGGCACGCCTTTAATTATCTTGAAATTTTACTTTTGTTAAATAATTGAACCCACTAGAGGCATGAAGCACTATTTCATAGTGATCGTCAACGATTCATGGGTCTCAGATCGGTTTAAAAATCATAAAGTGGGCAAAAAGTGCATTTTTTTGTATTCTACCGCATTCCATGGTCCAGGCACGCCTTAAATCATCTTGAAATTATACTTTTTTTAAGTAGTTAAGCCCACTAGAGCCGTGAAGCACCATTTCATAGTGATCGTCAAGGATTCATGAGGCTCAGATGGGTTTAAATGTCAGAAAGTGGGTAAAAAGGCATTTTTAAGTTTCTACCGCATCTCATGGTCCAGGTATACCTTGAATCATCTTGAAATCACAGTTTTTTAAGCAGTTGAACCCACTATAGACGTGAAGCACCATTTCATAGTGATCGTCACAGATTCATGGTTCTCAGATGGGTTTAAAAGTGAGAAAGTGCAAAAAAGTGCATTTTTTGGTTCCTATCGCATTTCGTGGTCCAGGTACGCCTTGAATTATCTTGAAATGTGATTTTTCTTAAATAGTTTAACTCACTAGAGAGGTGAAGCGCATTTTCGTAGTGATTATCACAGATTCATAGTTGTCAGATGGGTTTAAAAGTCAGAAAGTGCAAAAAAGTGTAATTTTTAGTTTCTACTGCATTTCATGGTCCAGGCACGCCTTGAATCATCTTTAAATTTTACTTTTTTTAGGTAGTTGAATCCATTAGAGGCAGTATGCACCATTTCATAGTGATCGTCAAGGATTCATGGGCCTTAGATGGGTTTAAAGTTCAGAAAGTGAGTAAAAAGTGCATTTATTGGCTTCTGCCGCATTTCATAACTTGGGCACGCCTTGAATCATCTCGAAATTTCACTTTTCTTAAGTAGTTGAACTCACTAAAGACGTGAAGCATCATTTCATAGTAATCGTCAAGGATTCATGGTCTCAGATGGGTTTAAAGGTCAGAAAGTGCATTTTGGTTTCTATCGCATTTGATGGTCCAGGAACGCCTTGAATCATCTTAAAATTTAACTTTTCTTAAGTAGTTGAATCCATTAGAGACAGTAAGCACCATTTTATAGTGATCGTGAAGGATTCATGGTTCGCAGATGGTTTTAAAGGTCAAAAATTGGCTAAAAAAATTACTGAAAAAAAAGAATTAATATAATTTTAAAGGAGCAGTATGTAGGATGGGTAGAAATATCTCAAATAAATCAACGACAATCTTCATGGCATTAAAATTGGCTTAAAGAAAATTTTTTTCAGTTTTTGATAAAACTGGTTAATACTTTTTTGCTACTGTTCTTTTTTTTTTTTTGAAAAAACGACATTCAGAAAATATCCATACCTATTTCTACAAATGTAGTACTTTCGCAAAGTACCATGCAGCTTCACCAACTTTTTTTACAGATACTCCGGACATTTTAAAATATCGCGATCGCGAGTTGCTTTTGCAATCGAGGACTTTGGCTTACGCCAAAATCCAAAAGTATGTCAACCTGTCGAGAAAGTTTCTGAACCCCTTAATGTGAAAAGTAATGACGGAGGTATGTTTGCTAACTGCAGTGAAAATAAAGTCTGCACCCCAATATTCAAACAGCGTATATTCAGAAAGCTCCGATTTTGAAAATAAGCCCCTTTCAAAATTCCAATGCAATCCTTACCAGTAAGTACTTCATACCATCAAAGCCTGGTAATGATTGATAATAAAACGTTACATCCCATCCAAATATTAAAAAGAGTCTATGTTCTTGTAAAGATTTACAAAATTAAAAATCGTATTATTATCTCTATATTATAATCTCTATTAAACTTACTTGGGTATGGCCTTAAGTACTGTAGAAGAAGTAGAAGAAATAAGAATCATATTTTTTAAACCAATTGGTGATACTGGGACTACTTATGATCCTTTTGAGAATATCACAAAGGTTGTCTCTCAACCAACAATAACTAAAAAGACATCAAATATTTTATACCAATTTAGAAAAGCCCGTTAGAAATATTTAAGAAATAGTTCATTTGTATCAGTTGGTAGTTTTATGTTTAAGGTATATTTTTCTGTTCACTTTTTTATGACAAAGTTTTTGTCGGAATATTTATGATAATAAGATATTTTGTTAGAATTTTCAACTTTTGCTTATTTTATGTTTTTATTTTTCTTGATATCATGTCATTTAATTATTATCTGTGATTATTATTAATGACTAAAAACTAAAGAGGATCAAAAATTTAAAGTGTAAAAACTAATCTGACTTATAAAGAAACAAAGTTTTGTTACAGGAACTTGCTTTGATTTTATTTGTTTGAATTATTAGTTTAAGAATTATTATTTTGTTATATTTTTTCCACTGCGTCACAAGATTTTAATACTGGGTTACTTGTGTGTCCCATATATATTTTTTTATCTATTTAGGCTTATATGACCAAGTCTTCCTAACAATTTAAATATAATTAATTGCTAAGTTTGAAAAAAAAATAAGATTTTTATGTTTTCGATTAATTTAACGAGTTTATTCAAAATTTTTAGTAGAGTATGAGTTTAATATATTGGAGTTTAACATGTATAAAATAAAAAAAAATGTTTTTTAGTAACGCAGGTATTTAATTTTTTAATATATCTGTCAAAAACAAAACTCTAATATTTTTTAAAGTATCTAGAAAAATTCGATGCTCATATTAGAAATTAATAATTTAAACATCAGAGAGTAACATTCATATCAACAAAAAAAATTAACATACATTTTAGTTTTCGTATTTTAATTTTTTTTCTTAAAAAAATAACACATTTAAAAGTACAATAGATCCAACATCATTTACCTAAGATATGACAAATGATCCCCTTAAATTTTTTGAAATTTCACGTAGAATTTAAATATTTTAATAATATCTAGCGTATCATATGTAAAATACACCAGTTACAATCCATTTTCCACTTACAATATTAATTCTTGGGTAAATTTCTTCATATTTCCATCGTAGTCAATGTTGACCTTTGACACACCTGAAACTTTGCTCACCCAGTATCAAAATCAAGGAAGGGCAAAATTCCAAGCTGGCCAAAAAACCAACCGCACAACATTCTTCCAATTAAAAATCTAAACTTCCAATTATCTGGTCGAATTAAGGTGAAGATTGGCGAGAAAATAATAAGATGTCATCGCATACTTTGAAGCTATTTTAAGAGTACGTCAGTCAGCACCGATCTGGTAATTAATAAGTAAATTACCTTATTGAGTCGAGGTGTCTAGGGCCATCTGAAAAAAATAAGAAAACCATCATGACTATAATACTTAAGTAAAATAAATTAATAAATAAAAATATCTTATCTACATGAGAATTCCATTGTAAATCATGGTCAAAAGTATTGGTCAATAGTTTAGAACTGCTTGATGAACGTAAGTTTGTGTATTTTTAAATAAAATAACAGAATTTACTGCCTGCATACTTTGTAAAAAAGCAACAAAATGAGGAATAACAAAGTTAATGCTACAATAGTCTTTTACTGGTTACAACTTTGATTATGACAGTATTTTCGTTAAGTCGTCGATTCTTGAATTATAGGCCAAAATAGAGTTACAATTGATAAATTTCATCTCTCAAATTGATTTTCTTGAAAACTGTTGGAATTAAAAAAAAATGGAAGATGGTTTTCGTGAGAATCACTTATGCAAGTACGTTTGTGTAAATATATGTGATAATTTTTTAAGAGGAATTATGTTTTGATAATAATAATTAGCCGTGTTCTTGCATTTTAAAAGAGCATTTTAAATGCAGGGAGGACTAAAGTTTTACTTTTCTCCTCTATGCAACATTCTGAGCAACTCAATAAGTTCGGAAAAAGCTTTGTGAGTCTTATGTTTTGTCCAAAGGATACTATTGCCTAATTTTTTATTATCCATATTTAAGTTTTGTAGACAGACAACGATTGCAAATAATCCAAAACAATTGCGGTAGATTTATTTATTTATAACTTAAAAAAATTCGATCATATTTCTCAAAAAATTAATCAGCTTCAGTGGCTTAATGTTTCTTTTTCGTATCAGTACTTTTTGATGATATTTGCACTTAAACTACTTAAAATATCTGTTCCGCAGTATTTAATAACCAAATTATTGTTTCCACAAGATGTTCATATATAGTACCCATTAGATCTAATACTCTTTCTATGCCGAATCATCACAAGACAATTTTGCAACGTTGTTTTACATATAATATAGTATCAAACATTTTGGTATAAAAAATCTTTTTTCATTTCGCAAAAAAATTAAAGAAATACTTTTTAGTTCTCAGCAAGGTGTTGTTAAGGTATAGCCTATTAATATGATGCTATTAGATTATATCGTATTTAATTGTTAATTTAAAAAAAAATTAAAAAATTGTTAAATAAAATTTATTAATTAATCTAGTAAATTTAAGAAATTTTAGGGTTAATGATGAGTAGCTGGCCTTAAATTCAGCTAGACTTTGCCTTTTGAGAAATTTACTTTTCCTCTTGAAATTGTACTTTTATTAATAAAAACATTTATTATTGTTATTATTATCATTTAAGACTTTTGTATCCTGTACAACACAATTGCTCTACCCCATTTACAGTTTTGTTCAACAATATTGTTTCTTACCACAATTCAAAATAAGACAACATAAAGTCAATTAAAATAGAAATATGAGAATTATTCTTAAATGTAATCGCTATACTCCTATCTCATCTATGTTAAGTGTATTAGGGATGTATGTAAACAGAATCGTACATGATATACGTATATTCTATAGTTTAATACATATAACATGACCATATACGGTTGATAAATATACCAATAGTTATAATTTAACAACCGTATTTTTGAACCTAGATAATAAAAACTTCTTGAAGTACCAAGAAAAACTTAATTTTTTTAGAACTTAATAACTTTTCTTAAAAAAAGTAAATTTCCACTTATTTGCGATAAGAAATGGCACAACTACTGTAATTTTCATAACGATATGCCTTGCTTTCAAAAAATAAAACTGGGTCTTTTCACGTTTTACTCGAAAACCTTAAGGTTATGTGAAAAAAGTATATAGATACAAAAACTATAGATTTTTTATCGCCTATAATTTTCTTAAAAACTATTTTTTTCTTAGGCAATTATTTTCTGCAAAAAAAAAACGTTTTTCAATAACTCTAACCCTTACCCTCCCACCCACCCCACACAACTTACCAATAAAAAATTATTTTCAAAAATCAAGGTTTCGTCGTAACTATATAATGTAATAATACACTTTGTTTAATTAAATTTGATATAATTATATAATAATATAATAATATTCTTTATTTAGCACTTGGCTAATACATTCAATTTGCTAAATTTAGTAGTATAAAAAATAAGTAAAACCTATAGTAATACATAAACTGTACATCACATAACGCTATTTCTAAATAAATGTTTTTTAACATTCTTATTAAATAACCTTAAATTACTTGCGTTCTTGATTTCTATTGGAAGAGAGTTAAAAGCTTGCAACCCTTCAAAAAACAATGATTTTTGCAATAAAGTTGATCTAACTCTTGATATATGATAATCATTTCTTGACCTTATATTATATTGTTGAAAGTTGGATCTTTTCTCTAAAAAATGTTGCAGATATGATGGCATAAATCCATGCTCTATTTTATAAGTTAAAATTAAATTTGCCTTAAGAATATTTTGCTTCACAGGAAGCCATTTTAATATTTGAAGCATCTGATTGATAGGTGTATATTTATTACCGTTAAGAATAATTCGCATTACTTTATTTTGTTGAAGTTGTAACTGATTTATATATTCCTGAGAGCATGATATAAGTAACGAGGAACAGTAATTAAAGTGCGGCAAAATAATTGTATTGTATACTAACATTTAAGTCCATTGAGACAAGCAATTAGAAGTTCTCCTAAAAAACCCAACTTTCTTGGCAATCTTTTTAGAAATATAATTTACATGACCATGAAAATTTAATTGTTGATCTAAGAGTACTCCTAAATATTTTATTTCAATGACAAATTGAATTTTTGACTTATTAATTTCAATATTTAAACCTTGATCTAAAAATTTTTTACAATTTGCTTTGGTACCTATTAGCATACACTTTGTTTTTGATTCGTTTAGTTTTAATTTATTTTTACAAAGCCATTGATACAAAATATTCAATTCTGAATTTAAAATATTTGTAGCTTCCTTGTAATTTTTACCTGACACACAAATTACTGTATCATCTGCAAATAAATTTACGAAAGAGTTTTGTAAAACAGTATAGATATCGTTTATATATATAACGAACAACAGCGGTCCAAGAACACTACCCTGTGGTACACCTACGATACTTTCTATTTTATTTGAAAACTTTTATCCTATAGATACTCTATTATACCTCTTATCCAGGTAATTTTTAATCCAGTCCAAAGCTCTATTACATACACCATAATATAACAGTTTTTTAAGAAGAATATTACGGTCTAATGTCTCAAAAGCACGTTGAAGATCCACAAATACACTAATAACTAATTTGTCTTCGTTAATGTCTTTTCGCCATGTCCCACACACATACTGAAGAGCAGATTCACAAGAGTGATTATTCCTAAACCCTGACTGTCCAATATATAACAGTTTATGTTGTTCAAAGTATTGTCTCAACTGCTGGCATACAATTGTCTCTATAATTTTATCAATGACAGGCAATAAATTTATTGGTCGAAAATCTGCAGGAATCTTTGGAGTGGTTACCTTTGGTATTGGAATCATTACACTAGTTTTTAAATCACTTGGAATTATGCTAGTTGATAGGCATGAATTAACTAAATGCAATAAAGGGTATCCAATGACACTAAATAAATCTTTTACCAATTTCACACTAAGCACATTATCACTAGTTTTTTTATTTTTTAATCCAAAAACTGTCTTTTTCAATTGTGACAGATTGACATTTTTAAAATGTGAAATTTGTATATTCGGAGAATTAGTTGTATTACAAGTCCATTCTATTGTTTCAATACTTGCAGCAATATCTTGTAAGCTATCTGAATAAAATTGATTAAAGTTTTCCTCTATACTACCTGTATATGTCCCAAAATCGACATCCATATAATCAACAGATTGTTTGTTATTTCCCAGTAAACCTTTTAAGGTCCTCCACATATTGCGACTATCACCTTTACATTGATCAATTTTATTATCATAATATTTGGTTTTTTCAGTACGCATTACCGAGGTTACTTTGTTTCTGAGTTTTTGATAGCTTTTCCAGTCACAATCGGTTTTTGTAAAGCAAAATCTTCTATAAGCCAAGTTTCTTTCCCGTTGAACCTCTCTTATGTAGATGTATATTAATAAATATTTAATACAAAAATAATGCTATTAGATTGGACATTATGGGCGAAAAACGGTGATTTCTCAAAAAAAATTCCTATTAGGTTGTGTTTGGGGTGGGTCGGGGAGGAATAAGGGTTGTGTTAATGAAAAAAAGGTTATTGCACAAAATAATATTATATTTAAATTAATAACGCTGTTTATTTAAGTTTGATATATAAATATTTAATATAAAAACAGTGTTTATAGGTTGGATGATACGGACAAAAAACAGTGATTTTTCAGAAGAATTTTATGAAATATTTGAGTTGCAGTAATGGAGTTTAAAAACTATATAATAATCGGTAAATGCCGTGTCATTTTTTTTAAATGCCGAAATTTTCTCCTTTTTGTGAACAGCATCGTATATGATAAACGTATATTCTACAGCCTAATAAAAATACCTTGACCATATACGGTTTATAAACATACCAAAAGCAAAAATTTACTAAAAAATCGTTGAATAAATATAATATATTGAACAATAATATTATATAATGTGTTGCTCGGAAGGGTTGTAATTGATAAATTTTAAACTTTTTAATTCAACGTCGAATTTCTCGAGAAGTATTCTAATAAGGGATATTATTAATAAAATTTTTTACAATCTACAGTCTTGTTTATTACACTTTTTGCTAATTAATTCACTGGTTTTTTAGTTACGAGTCAAAAATAGGATCTGAGATTCCAAAATTTGACGGGTATTTTCTTGTAGTCTATCAAATTTACAAGAAAAATATAACAGAGCTTATTGATAGAAAATTTTTTAGTCTACAATTTTCGTTTTTACACAATTTCTCATTCAATTACTGATTTCTGAGTTACGAGTTGAAATACATTCCAAATTTAACGATTATTTTCTTGTAAGTTTCTTGTATTCTAATTAAAATTATGCCTCAACTGTCCAGAATTATTAACTATGTTTATATATATTATAATGTTTAAAGTAGATTTATTTATTTAATTATTACTGCCTGGAATAAATAATTAAATATTTTTAAATGAAAATTCCAGGCAGTTGAGTCGTAATTTCTTGAAATTTTTGTGTATACAAATGTATTAAATAATAATGTTTAAATTATACTTGTTTAATTAAATAAAGTTCCAGATAATTCAGCTCATTCTTTTTTTGTACAAGTCGGACATTTTAATTAAACTGGTACCTCAGCTATCTGGAATAATTTATTAACGATCTTTTAAAATTGAACCAACATTTTTTAAAAATTTTAAGCATTTTAATTAAAATAATACCTGAAACGCCTGTAATATTTCCTTAATTAATAATGGTAAAATTTAAACTATTTAATTAAATAAAGTTCTAGATAATTCCGCGTCTTATTTTCTTTTTACAACTAAAATATTTTAATTAAACTTATACCTCAACTCTCTCGAATAATTAATTAATAAATCAATCATTGTTAAATGAGAATTCCAGGCAATTGGGCCATAATCTTTTTTAATTTTAAGCATTTTACATTAGGATCACACCCCTTTAATTTTAAAAGAAGTAACTCACCTAACTAACTAAATCAAGTTTGAATTCTTTTTTTCATTGTTTAAATTTAATTTAATTTATTTGCCTTGATAACAGTAGTAGATATAACTACCGAAACGTTGATTCCAATAATGTATTTTTATTAAATAAGTAGGTTTTCAATTTGAATCTTCATAACAAAATTAGGATATTGAAAAGAAGAAACGAGCTCCGAGATTAATAGAATAAACCTCAGTTCCTGGGTATATAAAAAAAATCTATTATATCTCAAGTAAATTATGGTATTTAAAACTTATTGAACATAAATTAAATTAAATATAACAAAAGTTATCGTCAAAGATTTAAGTTCATATTTCTTTTAAATACGTGAATAAGTCTATTTTCTTCTTCTTTTCAATTACTGAGCGTGTGAGATAGTACGTCTGTACATACGTACATGAGATAGAAATGACGTAATACCCAATAAAATAAGTAACTCACAAAACTTAAGGCTGTCACTTTTATGTCGTAAAATGGAAATTTGCCATTTTTCATGTAAGAATATTAAAAAGAGTTAAAAGAGAGACGAGTTTACGTTTCAAAAAGGGAGGGTTTTGTGCTTTATTTGGGATCAGCCGACCGGAAAATGGCTCTGAGGGAACGTTTTGAAACGCTGACATTATTGCGGTGATGTTACTCGTACGTAGTAGGGAAACTTGGCTTTTTTAACACCGTAAGGGTTTATTTAAAAAATACTTTATTAAACAGCTTAAATTTCAAAGAAGATTTTCGCGAAAACACTTGCAGTTATAAAGCAAAAAGTCAAAAAAGATTTTAGATAGAGAAATTTTGCTAGAATTGTAGTTGCAGTTTTTTTCATTAAGTCGCTGGTTTTTAAGTAAGGAGTCAAAATCATAAGTATGAGAACATTAACCAGACAACACACAATAACCAATAGGCGACTAATGGATAGCGCAATATCCACTGGATGTCCCATCCATAATGGAAGCTTATACAAGGTGTCTACTATAAAAACCGCCAAACTTTAAGAGATGATTAAACAAGTCATTTGCAACAAAAAAGTCGTATAAAATTTTCTCGAAAAGTTATTAGTTCTTCTGGTATTTAACATTTTTGATTTTATCAAATTTCTTTGTTTTTTTTCATATAAACAAGAATATCTCCGTTATTCTTACCACCACATAAAATTTAGATATACCACCTAAAAGAGAATTAAATTTGCTATAAGATGGGTATATTTAAGTTATTGAGTAATTTTTTATACCGCGTGTTATCAGAAGTTAAATGTAAAATATGGGAAATGTGCAAAATTAGTGGTGTCTTCTTCGTTGTCGTTTTTATAAAATTGGGTGAATAGGGACATGTTTTTTTCAGTAAAAACTACTCCATTTAATATGCTTTTCAATGATATACTTACTTTTGTACTAGCTGTTTATTTTCACAGCAATATCATGGACAAAAGAAAGAAAACCACAAAAATTGAAAATTTTAAAATTTTATATTTCTTGATTGACCAAAATTAAAAAATCAAAATTTCATTAAACAAACCTAAAATTATAACAATTGTTCAAAATGTCTTCCCTCTTGTTCAATACATTTGATGCATCTTCTTCTGACACTATCAACAACCCGTTTAAGTTCAACGCGTTTTTGTCGCATTTCATTGCAACACATACTAATTCGATTAATTAGTTCGTCTCAATTATTAATGTTAATACTATAAACATTAGATTTTAATGTGCCCTAGACATAAAAGTCAAGAGGCGTAAGGTCAGGGCTTCTGGGCGGCCATCTTACCGGACCGTATTTTCGACCCATTTCTCCCCAAAGCATTGATTCAAGGAATTTTGCACAATTCTACCATTATGGGCTGGCAAAGTTCCTGTCTAGCGGCTAAGGGGATTTCTTCCAGAAAGTCAACAAGGTCATTATTTAATAAATTTGAAAACTCATTGAAATTGAGCCGATCAGGAAGTATTACAGGCCCGAAAAGGCGCACAAAAACCTGAGCAACAAAAACAAGTGTGTGTCACTTGTGCACAAAAACCTCTCGCAAGTCATCACTAAAAAAAGCCCCGCGGTAACACGTAACGACAATATAATGACTAAAATGGTGGATAATAACAATCATTTCCCGCTTCGCGATCCGCGAGCATCTGTTTCGTTGTCAAATTTATTCTGAAAAAACCGTGTTTCAGCTCATTGAGAACGAACAGGACCGTACTAGGGCGATTTTTTTATATGATGGCCTATAAGTCAAAAACCATTGACTTGAAATAAAAAAAAACTGTATTAATTAAAATAGAAAAAAAATTACAATCCCAATTCATCGGTCTCAAAACATCCTTTATATATGTCACGAAGGTTACGTGTTTCGCTAATAAAGCATCATCAGACCTTATAAAATAGTAAGAACTCTCACGAAATGACCTGCTTAGTACACTCGTGTACAGGTCATTACTGATTGCTGATTTATTTGGTCATTTGATACTACATATACAATTGAATAAGAGAAGTCAGGAGAAAGAAACTGATAATCCTAATTAACTTATTTAAAAAAGAAAAACTATTATAAAAAACACCAAAATACACTCATCTAAAACTTAGAAACTATAATAGCCACAAAAGTACCAACAAACAGTACAAACAAAGTACAGACAGTGACTAGGCGGGAGTGACTCAGCATGTTGCTAAATTCGTTGATATCATACACGACAGAACTTATAATAAGACGTTTTAGTCTATTTTTAAATATGTTGAAGTTATCTATATGTTTTAACGAAACAGGGAGTTGATTAAATAAGCTAATTCCTTCATAAAAGGGAGTCTTTTTAAAATAAACAAAGTTAAATTTTGGAAAATAAGGTCATGCATATATATAGGATGTTTGGAAACCGAGACTTTTTCTTTCTACTTACGTAGGTCTCTGAGATAATGGATGAGTTCTTTGAATTTGTATTAATCAAAGTTGTAGACAGTGAAATTCTCTATCAAAAACATCTTTATAGTCTTTCTCTAATCGTAACGGTTTTCGAGATAATTGATTTTAAATATTGATGTTTCTTTTGAAAACCTTATTTTGACCCATAAGTCAAAAATCAATTATTTAATTTAAAAAAAAAATTAGAATGAAAGTTTTACATTGTAAAATAATCTATCAAATAACATTTCTTGCATTTTTCCTATAACCGTAACGGTATTTGAGTAAATCCAGCTTGAAATTTTAAGCTAAAACCCTATTTTTACTTAAATTAAAAAAATCTATCACTTGAATTTTTAATAGTTAGTGAAATTCTCTATCAAAAACATGGTGTGCAATTTTTCTAAAATTATTTTAAAATTTAACAGTTATCGACGACTTAATCGAAAAATATTATCTTAATAAAAATATTTCTCACAATTTTTCTCTAATTCCAAGAGTTTTCGAGAAAATCGACTTTGAAAATTTAAATTGGTCTAGAGAAGCTTTATTTTAATTATGATTATAAAATATTCAAATACTAATTCAGAAAAACCGACCCCACAATGGAAAATAAGTGTAATAATCAAAATTAGACATCGGGAAATTTTCTTAAAAACTTCATAATATTTTCTCGTAAATATGATGTTTTACGATAAAAATTAAAGAAAATCGGAGCACCTATTTTGACCCGACACTCAAAAGTACTGACCTAATGAAAAAAAGTGTTATAACAAAAAATGTACATTGTAATTGTACAAATTTTTCTATTAAAAAGCTTTATTATATTAATTTTCTAAATGTTAATAGGTTACAAGAAAATAATCGTTAAATGTAGAAGCTATTTTAACGTGTAACTCAGAAATCAGTAATTAAATGAGAAATTGTGTAAAAACCAAAATTGTAGACTGAAAAATTTTCTATCAATAAGCTCTTTTATATTTTTCTCGTTAATTTGATAGACTACAAGAAAATACCCGTCAAATTTCAAAATTTGGAATCTGAGATTCTAATTTTTGACTCTGTAATAAACAAGACTGTAAATTGTAAAAAATTTTATCAATAATACCTCTAAGTAAAATAGTTCTCGAGAAATTCAACGTTAAAATTAAAAATTGATCAATTATTAAAACCCTCCCAAGCAACACATATATTATTATCGTTCAATATAATATATTTATTATACTATAGAATATACGTATATCATATAAGATTCTGTTCACAAAAGGGAAATAATTTCGGCATTTATAGATTATTATCTAGTTTTAAAATTTCATTACTACATCTCAAATATTTGATGAAATTATTCTGAAAAATCACTGTTCTTGGTCCGTATTATCCAACCTATAAACACTGTTTTTATATTAAATATTTATATATAAAATTAAATCAAACTTAAATAAACAGCGTTATTAATTTAAATATTATAAATATAGTTTGTGGAAAAACATTGTTTTTCATCAACACATCCTTGACCCCTCACCCACCCCACACAATTGGCTAGTAAGAAATTCTTTTGAAAAATCACCGTTTTTCGTCCATAATGTCCAATCTAATATATTATAGTCTCTTATTCATAAGTGAATCTCTTGAGTTGTAGTAATTTAAATTTTTACTTCAGGAGTACCTGTAAGAAACTAAATTGTTCATCTCTTATTGGTAAGTGAATACTTGTCTTAGGTTCAAGTAGTTAAAATTTAGAAATTGGTATTTTTTGAGGCTATTGGTAGAATGGGCTACTATGAAGAATACGTTACAAACGCGATTCACAAAACATAAAATAGAACACAATTTGATATGAAACACTACTAATTACAAACATAATTTCAATCAAAAAAATTACTATTTCTACCAAAATGTCACTTTAAAGACCTATAAGTATTCTATCAGCAGCATCAAATACAGTTCCAAAAAAAATTGTTCAACTTCACTTAAATGAATACTTAAATAAATATTCTCTATTATCGCTTGATATTGCATGATTTAAGCAAAGCCTTTGACTTACAATGCAACAAATTAAAATTTATTAATATGTCAGAATATATTAACATAGGGCGTTTCATTAGGTAGTGTTTTGAAATCTTTGCTTTTTTCCTTATATACATTTGTGATTTTTACACTTTTTTTGAAATGTTGTTCTGTACATCAACACGCTAATTTTTCATTTAATAAAGATAATTATCTAAATGTGATCCTTCAAATTAATCATGACCTTAATGTTGATTCAAACATGTGCACTGCCCATAATCTTGTGTTAAATAAAACGCAAGTATTGATTTTTGAACCAGCTAAAGATTACGTAAAGATTAAGTCAGACTTTTCGTATTACCTTAAATAATTCGATCCTTTAATTTAAAGAATATAGAAAAAATCTAGTTCTCTTGATTGACTCTAACCTTATATTTGCTTTTTTCCTTTGCGTGCTATAAATCCAACTTTCTTTGAAAACTTCCCCATGATGTTATTAGCATGCGCATGAAAGTTTAGGCTTGCGTCCAATATAGTCCCTAAGTATTTTATTTCCTTTTCAAAAAGGATTTTTTCTCCATCTACAATAATGTCCATAGCGTCAATGTCTACCCGGCTCAATCTTGATTTTCTGTTAAACACACAGAATTTTAATTTATTGGTATTTTAAGTCAGTTTATTGTGGCAGAGCCAGCCAAATAAGTTAGCAAGATCAGTGTTTATATTAGACACCAGTTCATTGAGATTTTTACCAACTGTGTAAATCATGGTATCATCTGCAAATAAAACGATTTTACATTTTTTGACTACTTCTATCATATCATTAATATACCATGCTTTTCTTTGAAGTCCCCCCCCCCCCCATTTATTTTTTGAACGGGTCAAAAAAAATTTTTGAAACTTGGCATAAGTAAATTGGTCTATAGATACTATTTTTCACTGTAAACTAGGTAGTTGTAAATTCCAAGATGGCGGCTGGGCGACATCTTGAGAAAAAATTTTAAATAGAAAGGGGGGTCGTGTGGCACCTCATTTTAAAGGTCTCAATGAGTACTTTATAACCCTGAAATATTAGACCCATATCTTAACTGGTTTCAAAATGGCGGCCTAATAAAAAAGAATTTTTTTTTATTTTAACGTTTTACATTTTTATGATTTTTGAATAGGTAAAAATCAGTGTACGAAAATAAATGCGTCACTATTTTATTTTGACATAAAAACGACAGTTCTAAATGTCAAAATAACACATAAGCGCCATCTTGAATAAATCATTAAATAGAAATCTTGTGTTACCTCATTTAAAAGGTTTTATTGAGTACTTTTAATATTTATTACATGGACTCGGTGGACTCCGTTTTGACCTGTCTAAAAGTAACAGCCAAAAAAATACACTGTTGCGATTTTATTAACGTTTTTAATAATAATATACAAATAATTTATAATTTTTGAATTTTGGATTTAAAGATTAACTTTTCTAAAGACTTTCTGAACCGCCCTCGTATGTCACATTTCACGTTAAAGGTTATTGAACATTATTTAGACATTCCAAAAACCAAATAGCTATTAAAAAAACTCGAAAAAAAATTTTAAGATATTTTTCCTTAACCGGTAAATTACTCTTGTATCGGTCATTGTTAGATATTGTTTAGTGTGTTTGGCAGTTTGAATTTATTGTTTTTTTCAAAATGGTTAATTCTCGTCCATTGGAGGAAAAAGTAGAAGCGCAATTTTTATTTATGGAGCAACGCGTAATTTTCATGAGACTGAAAGGGTTTTCAACGAACGTTTTCCTGATCGTCCTATTTGCCGTAAATATTTAAGGGAACTCGTAAATAAATTTACAACTACTGGTACTGTCCAGGATAAAAAACGCCCAGGCCATGTGTCTATTTCAGAAGAAAAGCAAGTCCAAATAATTGGCGAAATAATAGAAAATCCCCAACATTCTACTCCAACTGTTGCTGATATCTGTGAAGTTTCAACTTCGACGGCATGGAGAGTTTTAAAAAAAAATAAGTTTCACCCATACAAGATCCAAATGGTCCATCAACTGACTGAAGATGATCCTGACCGAAGAGTGCAATTCTGTGAAATTATGGCAGAGAGAGTAGAAAGGCAACCTACGTACGTGCGCAACATTTGTTTTAGCGACGAATGTACTTTTTTTTTAAATGGTAATGTCCACAGACAAAATTGTCGATATTGGAGTGATACCAATCCACACATTTTTCGTGAAACCCGATCTCAGTATCCGCAAAAAATCAATGTATGGGCAGGAATATTAGGGAATCATATCGTAGGGCCGCTGTTATTAGAAGAAAATTTAACAGGTGAATTGTACTTAAATATGCTGGAAAATGCTATCGATCCTCTCATAACAGAAATTGTTGAGGCTAATGTACACTGTGTCCCAATTTGGTTGTATTTGCAGGTTATCTCTGTTATTTTTAAAGATAGAGATGTGCGGTTTTCGCGAACCTGTGTCACTTTTTTGTAAAACTTTTATTGCCGCAAACAGAATTGAGATACCTTTTTTTGTTTCTGAGATACAGGGTGAAATTGAAAATTTTCACTTTTTGACGACTTGCTCTATCTCACGAACCATATAAGTTATAAAAAAAGTAAAAACTGCTATGGATAGATAATTTTAAATAAAATTCAGTGGCGTAGTCAAAAATTTTATTAAAGGCATTATTTAGGAGATATGACCCAAACTTGCATTTTTTTAAATGGAACACCCTGTACTTTTTCATTTCAATAAATTGCGCTATTTTTTCCGATTAAAATGAGATATAACACTTGGTATCTTAAGTCATGATAAATTGCCAAAATATGCAAAAAAAAAACAAATTATAGCGAAAGAAACATTAGTTGGCCATGAAACAGAAAAAATTGAAGTTGGCTGTTTAAAGATGTCAATCATACCGTGATAGAAGTTTTTATAACCAAATAAAAACCTTTTAATTATATAATATTTAAAAGTCTTAGATACAAAAACTCTTGTTTTAAGCAATTTTATTAAAAAAAATATTGTAACAACTGAATAAATTTAACAAAGAACCTTAACAAGCTATTTTTTATTTATTAATTCTACAGTCCTAAATTTGTAAAAACTAATTAAATTGCTCGAAATGGTTGCCATTTTCCTGAACGCATAATTGGCATAGAGTTGTATTCTCCGCAAGGCATTTAAAATAATAAGCGGCCTTGCTTGCAAGGCTTCAAAGGCTTGAACTGTAGCACCCTGAAGTTCTTGCAAATTATGCACCACATTTAAATAAATTTTGTTTTTTAAGAAAAACCAGACAAAAAAGTCCAAAACAGAAAGATCCGGTGATCTAGCTGGCCACCTATTTGGAGCGTGGGTACCAATCCATCGATCTTCGAATGGCCTTACTATTTGAGAATTATGAGCTGGCGCTCCATCTTGCTGAAAATATATGCTATTTAAAAATGCCAACGGTATCTCATCTAGAAGTTCTGGTAAAATCCGCTGCAATATTTCCAGATATCTGGCTGCTGTTAAAGTGTGTTCATAAAAAACATACTGTATTTTAGTGCCCAAAATAAAGCAAGATACACTAAATCCAAATCTGCCCTGTTGTTGGCGTTCCCGTAATAAGTATGGATTCAGAGTGTACCAATGCCTGTTATTATGACGGTTAAAAATTCCAGTGCAACTTATATATGCTTCATCGTACCATATAACTTTTCTGGCAAAATTTGGAACAATTCGAGTTTGCTCTAAAAACCAATTGCAAAAAACTATTCGCCTTTGCGCATCCCCGGGATGTAATTGTTGAACTATGTTAACTTTGTATGGTTTATATTTATATTTTTTTAATATTCGCTGTGTTTGACTCTTTGACACTCCTACATTAGTTTCAATATTTCGATAGGAATTTGAATGATTTGCCTCAACACTTGCTAAAACCGCAATTTCATTATTTTCCTGATTTTGCCTATGGTAATTTTTATTTCTTGGCTTTGTAAATGATCCATTATTAATCAAACTCATTTTTATTCTCCGAAAAATAGACTTGTTTGGTTGACGCCTTTCAGGATATCTTAGAAAAATTGTTTAAAGTATAATAGCAAATATTAGGTAACGACACTAACACATACCTGTTTAAATACAAATCGGATGCCTTGTCACTATTTTCTTGGCACTCAATAAAACAAGCTATCATGTCATATTTGTGACTGTTTTCAAAATTATTAGTCATTCTTAAAAATTACGCTCTATCCCTTAAGAAAAATACTAAAATATTTACTTAAAAACTTTCGTTCGAAATAAATAAATTCTAAACAATTATTGACAGCTTCATACTGACATCTTTAAACAGCCAACTTCAATTTTTTCGATTTCATGGCCAACTAATGTTTTTTTCGCTATGATTTGTTTTTTTTGCATGTTTTGGCCATTTATCATGACTTAAGATACCAAGTGTTATATATCATTTTAATCGGAAAAAATAGCGCAATTTATTGGTATGAAAAAATGCTGGGTGTTCCATTTAAAAAAATGCAAGTTTGGGTCATATCTCTTAAATAATGCCCTTAATAAAATTTTTGACTACGCCACTGAATTTTATTTAAAATTATCTATCCATAGCAGTTTTTACTTTTTTTATAACTTATATGGTTCGTGAGATAGAGCAAGTCGTCAAAAAGTGAAAATTTTCAATTTCACCCTGTATCTCAGAAACAAAAAAAGGTATCTCAATTCTGTTTGCGGCAATAAAAGTTTTACAAAAAAGTGACACAGGTTCGCGAAAACCGCACATCTCTATCTTTAAAAATAACAGAGATAACCTGCAAATACAACCAAATTGGGACACAGTGTACATGAATTTGACATGGAAATTACATTTCAACAAGATGGTGCTCCTCCGCATTTTGCCAGGAATGTGAGAAATTATTTAAATGATAATTATTTTGGTCGTTGGATAGGTCGTCGGGGTCCTATTGAATGGCCAGCTCGGTCACCAGATTTAACGCCGCTAGACTTTTTTTTGTGAGGATACCTAAAGCAAAAGGTATACGAAACAGAACCTGCCTCAATTTTTGAGCTACGACAAAGAATCATTAACATTTGTCAAAATATTGAGGCAGATGTATTTGAAAATGTTCGACGTGAATTTTGAGATAGGTTATTTATGTGTCAAGAGGTACAAGGAAATCATTTCCAGCATCTTTTAAATTAAATATTGTTTTTCTTTTGATAAATTGTTTATTTGCTAATTGTAAATTAGTATTTCATTGTATTCTATTAAGCAACAGTGTATTTTTTTGGCTGTTACTTTTAGACAGGTCATTGAGACCTTTAAAATGAGGTACCGCACGACCCTCCTTTCTATTTAAAATTTTTTCTCAAGATGTCGCCCAGCCGCCATCTTGGAATTTACAACTACCTAGTTTACAGTGAAAAATAGTATCTATAGACCAATTTACTTATGCCAAGTTTAAAAAAAAATTTTTGACCCGTTCAAAAAATAAATGGGGGGGGGGACTTCAAAGAAAAGCACTGTATAGCGTAACCAACGCTGTGCCTTGCGGTACACCAAACATAACATCAAGAACATCAGACAGACAACTAATATACTTAACACGTTGGACTCTGTTATATAGATAAGATTTAAACCAGTTTAAGACTGTACCCTTAATTCCTAATTTTTGAATTAAAATATTCCTATCAATGGTTTCAAAAGTCTAAAAATACGGCTAAAACATAGTTATCACTGTCAATGGCTCTGAGAAAATTATCACAAATATCGACAACCACAGATTCACAAGAGCGATTCTGACGGAAACCTGATTCATGAAATGATTATTGAATTTTCGTTGCAAAAATCAAGAAGTTGCTCTTTTACAAAAACCAAAGGAACTTTTCATAGACAGGTACGGTGTTAATGGGTCTTAATTCATTGTGATTAACGGTATTTTGTACTTTTGGAACAGGAATAACAGTAGACAGTTTCCAGGATTCTGGAAACATACCGTTGCTTAAAGAACTGTTTATCTACGGCATAAGATACATCAGACAGCACAGTCTTGGATATACCACTCTCACCTCCTCCTACGTTTTTCAGGTTTTTTAGAATTTCTTTTCATTGAAATTTTTTAAAACTCGGAACAGATCTTATTAGGTTCAGGGGCCCTGGTAAAACGAGTTATCATCTTTGGAGATAGTGGAATATTTTGAATGATACTGTCGATACTATCTTCAAAATAACACTTGTTGATTTACCAGTTCTCCTTCAAAGTTTATTTAATTGGGCACTGTTTGCGTTTTCCCAAGTAAAAGATTTTACCATAATTCCTTAGGTTTATTTTTATTTTCATCTATGCATTCTGCATAAAATGTTTCCTTCTCTACTCTAATTTTATTAACAATAATATTTCTTTTTGCCTTATACTTATTCCAGGCACCCTCACTCTTATAAAGAACGGCCCTTTTGTATAAAATATCCCTTTCATGCATAAGGTTTTTAATGTCAGACGTTATCAATTTTTTATCCACATATTTTTGCTTTTGGATAATCTTGACTTTAGGGCACATTTGGTCTAAGATCGTCTCAATATCCCCAATCATAGAGTCAGCCAGTAAATTTACATCGGAACTATCCTTGTTCCAGTCAATAGCAAGAAGCTTTTCTTGTAGATGATTAGAATTATAATTTTTAAAAGATCTTTGATAAATCAAGATTAAATAAAATCGATATAATTGAGTGGTCACTGATTTTAGAGGTCAGATGTACCTTATGTGCCACCTGCTTATCATTTGTAATAATAAAATCACTTAGAGTTTGGCTTCTATAAACTATTCTGGTGGACTCTTTTACTATTTGTGTAAATCCTTTTGAATATATAAGATTTTTTATTTTATCGTCATAAAAGGTGTGTTTAAGTACCATTAAAACTAATAATAAATACTATGGTTAGTTTTTTTCTTCAAATTCCATTTTTTTTACCTAATAAACTATTAAATAAATTAAAAACTCGATAGAAATCTAGCTGACTTTTTCAAAAAAAAATCCACCAAGAATCCAGATAAACATCGTCGAAATAAAGGCGTCTTTGTCCCACAGGCGAGACCCTCTTAACCGAAAAAGATGACACGAAGCGTATTCCGTTCCCATGGACCAGATCTACTCGAGATTAGACCGGAATAATAAAAAAATAAAAACTCAGCGCATTTTTTTCTTATTTAAGTGAAACAAAAAAAAAATAAAAATTCAAACCGCGTTCGCGGGAAAGAGGCGAGAGATAAGCGTAATCCGTGGATCGCGGTTTCTCACAATAAAGGAGATTTTTTTTTTTTAAATTTCGTTCGGACTGTTGAAATTCCACTTTTGTATATACAAGTTATTGTAATAAAAAGATAATTTAATTTAAACATCATCATAGTATCAACAAAAATTCCAAGCATGTTTAAAGGCCAACGAGTTATTACCAAAGAACAAAAACTTTACAGATTTTTACCGTTTTGTGAAATACAATTCTCAATTTTTCGAGTAAAGAAAAAAAAGTTTTCTTTTGGAAATTTCAGTTTGGCATGTGATAGGGTGATTCTTTTAATTATTATTTTAATGCTAATTCTAAAATAAAATTAAAATCCTTCCTTAAGTACTTTTACGTATTTTATTCTTGTCTACTACTGTCAAAAGAGTATGTGTGGTAGTAAGAACGACCATTTATCCGAGAAAATAATAATGAAGAATTAACTATATTTGAACGTTATTTTAGGCTACAAGAGCCAAACTACACGAGCGGAATAATCGCGGCGTATTTCACGCGGCGGGACGTGGCGATTTGCACGTCGTCATCAAAACCGTGCTATCAAACGAGCGCAACTAGACAAACGGAAAATCCGTCGCGTTGTGTTTATCTCTGTTATTCGGTACGAAGCGTAGCCGATCGAGAGTTCTAGCAATAACACCTCTACAAAAGGACAAAGCGCTCCAAAAAATTTTGCTCGTGACGTCACACGTTTGGGCCATGCACTTCGGGTTGATTTTCGCGTGAATTCAGCTGTTGACGCTGCCGGTGTTCGTCCACGGAAGGCTGCCTGCAACGCTGCCAAACTTTGCAGATTGCCGTGAACGTTAGGATGATCTATTACTATCTTAAAATAATTAAATCTATATCTTTAACTGCTCTTACTTTACAATTTAGTTTAAAAAAAAAAATTGCATTCTTATTTCTCTTTTTATAATTTAAACTTCCATTTTTTCAAATTTTATCATTTATCTAATACCTTGTTACTTGCCAATAGGAGTTCTTTCTATATAAATCTGACAACGGCGCATCTATTAGTTGTGCCACCTGATGAAACGAGAGGTTAGGTTGTTTATATTTATGTTCTGTGGTTGCCGGTATTTCTTACGAGATTCGCAGTAAATATTAGCCCATTTTTGTGTTTTTTTCTAAAATCGGAACTGTTTATTTCCGCGAAACGTGTATGTTATATTTATGTAAACTCTTCGCGTACTTTTAAATCTCAAAATCGTAATTTCGGACTAGAAAAACCGGTTCTCGGTCGCGGTTTTATTGGTTTATATCAGACTTCAATACTTTAGTTTATGTTTAATTTAATATTTTTCTCCTAGTTCGGCTTGTAGTTAATACCAGAGTGTAAATATCCCTCAAAAGTGTGTGTTCCGGGTTGTAACCGAAACTATAAAAACGGACCCAAAGTGCATGTCTTCGGTTTTCCTAAGGATATACCTAAATCTAAAGGGGAAAATGGATAAAAGCCACACACAGAAATGACTTTGAGCCCACAAACAACACGAAGGTATGTGAAGCTCATTTTCCTGAATGTAGTATAATAAAGAGTACTTTATTATACGTTTTATTATACATATTAAGTTCAAGATTCCAACACTTAAACTTAACACAGGTAAAATTTTTACAATAGAATTACTAAAACCACGGCTTAAAGTTTTTTATATAACAAGCCAGTTTGTGTTTTAATATCAAAATTTAAAACTCCATATACTTCCCATAGTTTAGATTAATTATGCAATACTTAAAGCAATAGACCTTACTATTATTACCCTGCCTTTGGAGGAAAATGCTACCAATAATGACAACCCCGACTGTGACTTAAATGCAAATACTGCTACCGAGACTGCTACCAATACCCTTGGCAATACTATTCTCAATCATGTCAAACCATCAAATGTCATAAATAAAATGAAACGTGTGTTTGATTTTGTGTCAAACATACTAAAAAGTTTTAAAAACATTGAAGACAACAAAATAGTACATTCTTTAGATTTTATTTGTGAATAATTAGCTTTGCTTACAACTGCAAAGGAAAGGTACAGATATTCAAGTAGTACAATAATTTTGACTTCTATAATCTATACTATTAGTCCTCATGCGTACAAGAATTTAAGAGATTATGGATCCCTAATTTTACCACATCCTCAAACTATAATGGGTATTTGTAACAAACACATGACTGATCCCCACATAGATGAAAAAAAAATGTTTTTAACTTATGCCCGAAATGTGTTTAGTTTACTAAAGGATCACGAGAGATTTGTGACACTATTTTTTGATGAAATTCATATTGACCCTTACATGGACTATAAAGGCGGTAATATCACTGGAACATCAGTCAATAATAAGTCTCTAGCTTCCTCGGCATTTACTTTTATGATTACAAGTGTGTGTTCCAGCTTTAAGGAAGTAGTTCACATATCTCCCATCTCCAAAATTACCTCAGACATACTTCATAATTTTATTAAGACAATTACTGAAAATTTAGAGGAGATTGGGTACATAGTTTTTTAATAGTGTGATAATAATGCCATTAACGGAAAAGCTATTAGTCATTTTTCAACTGCAGACCAACTTAGCATTGTTTATCCTCATCCCATAGATAATCAGAGACCATTATTTTACCTATTTGACACAGTTCACTTACTTAAATGTGTATTTAATAATTGGCTTAACTCTAAACCAGATCAAAAATTTTATTTTCCTGATTTTGACACCTTGAAGAAAAAATGTGCTTCTTTTTCTGCAATTAAAAAATTACATGAACTGGAGTATACCTAAGCTTTTTAAGCTTTTAAAGTCAATATATGTATTTATGTATATATAATAACATTTTTTACTACTTGATGGTATAAAAAAATACCTAAATACATATGTTGAATTTTGGTGCAGATGTAGGGGAGTTGGGAGTCTGCATTTAATATTACACCATAATATTTAACCTGACATTCCACCAGAACTAGAACATACTTTTGAATGTTTCCTGAACTCTATTCTATTCCTAGCATTTTTTAAAATAAGCCAAATATTGAGATATTAGCATATGAAATCCCGTGGTTTTTAAAAATCGGTGGCCCACATCGATGACGTCACGCGAGATCAACGGATCTCCATAAGTCAACGGATTTATGCATGCGAACTAAGGTCAAAGGATCTTAGTTGAGATCAACGGATCTCCATAGATCAA
Source organism: Anthonomus grandis grandis (assembly GCF_022605725.1). Lineage (NCBI taxonomy): Eukaryota > Metazoa > Arthropoda > Insecta > Coleoptera > Curculionidae > Anthonomus > Anthonomus grandis. The sequence goes on from NC_065547.1 coordinate 2,630,218, forward strand.
AGGACCTACGCGTATGAGTTATGATTAACAATTCTCAAGTGGAGATATATATACAAAGGATCTCCATAGATCAACGGATATATGTACACAAATTAAGGTCAAAGGATCTTAATTGAGATCAACGGATCTCCATATCTATTCACATAGATAGTTGTGTCTTATAGTGTAAGTTGTGTCTTAATTGAAGTCAACGGATTTCCATAGATCAAAGGATCTATGCGTATGAGTTAAGATCACAAATTTATATCTGAGATCGACGGCTCTATTTGTATTTGATCGACGGATCAAAGAAATAATACTTGAGGTAAAAGGACCTCGGCAATTACTTATAACGCTAAGGCGATTATATTTTTGAAAACACTTCATATATTAAAGCAATTATCTGGTTACAAAATTGATTTTTTTTTACATTTTTTTTTTCTTAATACATCTTTATAATATTGCCTATTTCATAAACTTAATAAACACACAAGTCCAATATATGAATAAACTTCTAAGCAATGCTTATATTAGCATTGGTACCGAAGTTACATTTAAAAGAAATATGTTATTGTAACAATGTGGCCATAGAATTACATATTAGCAACTTTGTTAATAGTGTAAGGATTGCTTAACCATTCTAATAAATTTATAATAAGAAACTTCTTGTTTTATTTCATAAGACAGATCATTATAGGTTTGTGTCGCTGCGTTGATTGGGTTTCTAAGGGCAATGTTTGTTCTAGCACTACTTAGTCGAATATTGTTGTTTCTTAGATTATGTGCATGTATTTCACTAGAATAAACAATAGTGTAATTTAATTTTTGTAGCTTATTAATTATTTTAAATATTAATTTTGCTTGTTCTATTTTAAGTATGTGACTAATTGAGTGGATTTTCAATATTTCAAATATGTCCCCCGCATGCATAAAATAATCAAGATTAAATAAAATCTTGAGTACTTTACTCTGCAAAATTTCAACTCTTTGAAAATTGTACTTACAACAGGTTCCCCACACTGGAATTAGGTACCGCAAGTTTGAAAGAAAGTAAGCATTATATATTTTATATTTAGCTGCGTTACTTAAGAAGTGCTTACATTTATAAAATGCTCCTGTAAAGGGAATTATCTTACTTTTTAAGTAGTCAATATGAGCGTTCCAATTAAGATTCTCATCCAGTGTAAGTCCCAAATATTTTATATTATTTACATTTTCTAAAGTCGCACCATTTAGACATATTCTAACTTGATTTATTGTCTTATTTTTCTGTTTAAATAGGATATATTTGGTTTTGTCCAAATTTATTTTAAGATTATTTTGTAGTAACCATTGACTATATTTAGTTAGATCATCATTTACCCTATTAACCAATCTATCACAATCATTATCCGAATACAATAATACAGTATCGTCAGCAAATGTATAATATTGGGCGTCTAACCCTGCTACCCGTAAACTCAGAACATACAGTGAGTACAGTAATGGTCCCAACACTGACCCCTGAGGGACACCACAGTTAAATGTTAAGATATTACTTTCTTTATTATTTACATGTACATATTGTCTTTTATTAAGTAAGTATGACCCAATCAAAGACAGTGCAGATCCCCGAAAACCCATTTCTTCCAGCTTGTTTAATAATATGTCATGATTAACTACGTCAAATGCCTTTCTTAAATCGACAAAAACTGCTATGACAATTTTGCCTTGATCTAAATTAGCTGACACATAGTTAAGGAGATCTATAGTAGCACTTAAAGTGCTGCTGTTTTTAAGAAACCCATATTGGTATAAATCGTATGAGATATATTTTTCTATAAATGACATCATCCGCCTCTTAATCACTGTTTCGATAATTTTTGAAAAGACACTTATTATAGATATAGGCCTGTAGTTATTTAATTGGGTTTTAGGACCAGATTTATGAATTGGACATACTTTAGATATTTTGAGGTCAGGAGGAAATTCGCCTATGTTGAATGCATTATTTATAAGTATGACTAGTATATTTAATATGTACTCTTTTATATTAGTTAGATCAAGTATTGTAATTTTATCATGGCCCGGAGCCGCATTTCGTTTTAGGCTTAATATTATGTTGCTTATTTCATTACTGTCTGTCGGCTCAAAAAATATACTATTATCACATTTAATCTCCTTAAAATCTTGTTTTAATATATTTTTTGTATCAGTCCGCATGTCCTCGATTATGGTCGCACCTACCTCCGTAAAATATTTGTTCAAACTGTCTGCAATTTTTTTATCATCATTTTCTAATAGACCATTAATTTCGATTTGGTTTATATTGCTTTTAGTAGAATTATTATTTAAAAACAGATTTATTGTATCCCACTGTTTTCTTGTATTTTGTGCTGCTTGGGCCCATTTGTTTTTAAAGTACGCATTTTTTAATGCTTTTATTTTATTATTTAGTGAATTTTTTAACCTTGTAAAATTTAATTTGAAGTTATTATTTTCTGGAGCTTTTTTATATTTCTTATACGCCAATTCTTTTTCTTTAATTAAAATTAATAAGTCTGGTGTTATCCAATCATTGTTTTGTCGACATTTAATTTTTTTATTAATTGTTGATTTTATTTTACAATTGCTAATTACGTTAATTAAATTTTGAAATGAATCTATATTTTCTTCTATTAGGTTATCTTGGAGTTTTTGTTTAAATTTTTGTATATTTAGTACGGGACGTTGAACAAATATTCCAGGCTTGAATTTCCTTATATTTGCGCTTATTTCTAAACAAATTTTTCTATGATCAGATAAAGAAGTATCTTCTACACTAATATCACATTCATTTTTTTTGTAAGTAGTAGAAATTACATGATCTATTATTGTTCTACTTTGTGAGACTCGAGTGGCGCTGGCAGGACTAATCTCATTGACAAAACAAAAATTATTTAATGCAACCATATTTTTATAGTCTTTAGTAATTATAGAGTCTTGATCTAAAAGATTAATATTAAAGTCACCTAAAATAATATGATTAGACCTATATTTACTTATCACAGATTCCAGCTTATCTAGGAACTCATTTGGTGAATACCATGGAGGTCTATAGATTGCACTCAGTTTAAGTTTATCTAGTTATAGGGTTCTGTTTGATCACTGCAGTCTATTTTGTTAAAATGCACTGTATTCTTAATGTAAATGCTCGCGCCCCCGCCCCTAGAGTCCCTGCAGGAATGAACTGCCTGATATCCATCGATATTATAAAAATGTGTTTGGATATAACCATGTTTCTACAAGAACAATGATATCGCTTGATATTTGCAGGTTAACCCCACCTGAGGACAGGCGGTTAGACCAGGATGACCGAATGTAGCAAAAATAATAAAATACATGTATCGATGGCAAGATTTTACAAAGAAAAGGGGTCCATTGATATACCGAAAGTCGCTTACGAGGCAACGTTCTCACGATATGATATGAATTGGTTTATAATTTAGTTTTAAAAGTGAGTCGAATATAATCTGGTAGAATATAAGGTTGTCTGGCATTGCGCATTTTTTTTGTTTTAAAGATTTTTGATTAAATTAATGTTGAAAGTTTTAATATAAATTAATTTTACATTTGTAATTATTAAAAATAATTTCCAGCATTATCCTTTGGTCCACGCTTAGTGAAACACCCTGTTTACTGCGACTCAGACAACAATAAAAATTGGCTAGTTTTACGTTAGCGGTACTGAAACAATGACACAAATGTTTCCTAAGTACATCCCTGAATAAATAGTGGGAGACACGGTATAACTAACAGACCATGAAGACATTAATTGTAATGGTTAGGAGAGCGTGGGTGGTTCCATACTGATGAGAAGCGATGACTCGTCGCTCGGAATTAATTATTACATTTAACATGGAAAATCTTTCATTACAGTAAAACTGATACTGATATGACTTAATGCTGCGGTGCCAATTGTTGCTTAAAACAAATGCAAATATAGTGAAGAAATAGTTCATACCTGCAGTGGAGTCGTAGGTTAAGGTAAAATGAAAATCCTTCAGTCTCCCTCCACTTATTTATTAAACATTTAGTTAGCTTAAAATTCCCTACATGTTTCGGACACAGTGGTGTCCATCATCAGGGGGTACTAAAAGGAAATAGTTCCGAACAAAAGACAGACACAGAAAAAACTTAAAAAATTAATATAAGGTATGTGTCTGTTTGTCTTTTGTTCGGAACTATTTCCTTTTAGTACCCTCTGATGATGGACACCATGGAAGGATTTTCATTTTACCTTAAATGCAAATATATTGACACTCGATAATCAAACAACATCTCATCCTAATTTCTCAGAGATGCACGCAGCGGTGCTTAAGCGAATTGCATTGTGTTGTTTATTGTCCCGGCAGGAGCAGCAGGACGGATGGATCCTCTTGGCCATTGTGAGTGAGGATACGTAACGGCCCGTCAAAACTTATCATCGGGTCAAATTTCGTTCGGGTGTGAAATCAAAATCGTTCACAGATAAACGATGACGATTGTGCCGACGTAGGAAACCGGAATGATTCGATAACCGCACGCGGGTTTGTTAATTGCTAAACTTCCCTTATCGCAATTAATGTAAAATTTGTTAAAATAGTCACTGGCCGTCCGATTTTACTCTAAATAAGGCTTTCATGGAAAAGGGTCAATTTTAAAAGTCGATTTTCTCGAACAACGTTGAAATTTGATAGAAATTACCAGATATGTGTTTGATAGGGCATTTTATTGGCTATAACTTTTATTTTTATCGATTAAGACATTGGTTTTCGAATTATATATATTGAAGTCGATTTTCTTAAAAACGGTTAGGATTAGAGAAAAATTGCAAGAAAAGTTATTGATAGAGAATTTTACTGACTAACTTCAGTCTAAAGCACATATACATAAAGGGTGTCAATTTGAAAAGGTACCACCCTCTATATTTCTGTCCCTCTATAAAATTTAAAAATGTCTTTAAAGTAGCGGATAAATCAATAATTTCTGAATTGTGACTACTAGAACTCAAGATATTGACTTGCCAATAAAAGACTAATAATTTGTATTTTTACAGGCACTCCTGGAATAAATATTTCAATTTCTTGACTTTTAGTAAATGGATCTTAGTCTTTTTTTTTCAAATACTAAAATAGTTTTTAGAGTAGCGGACAAATCAATAAATAAGATAAAAAGCAGCCACTTTATACAGAGCATCAATACCTCAACTATGAATAGAGAAATATTTACAGGACCACCCTGTACATAAAAATATTTATTAATTAAAAAAAAAACTCGAATATAGTTCCCAGTATTCTATTCTCGCATCCAACCACAGACTATAACGTAAAGCAGCACGTAGTGGCCATTCTCAAGTTCCAAAAAGTAATAACCGTAACAATATAATAAAACTAGAATATCGTCTCTACTTGACGGCAAGGGGGACCATAAAAAAGAGCCATTTTCTCTTTTGTATAAATTGAAAAGAAAATATACGGAGTGTCCTAAATGAAGAATTTGGTGTAAAATGGTTATTCTCTCAGGTTCACTCTACAACTTACAGAGATATATTCAATTCAGCAAAACTGAGTGCGGTGGATTTAGGAAATAGTTTACCACAAACTTTGTTGAAAGTTCAAAATAATCCATCCATTATTCTCAAAGAGACTTAGATATATGACCAAAGGAAGAGAAAGTATACTCAAAGACAAAGTCTCACAAATCAAGCGTCTATTTAAGAGGGCTACGCGTTTCGCCGCATTAGGGCATCATCAGATTTCAACTAAATACAAAAACTACACACTGACTCTCACTAACATAAATAAAAATATAATATGTCTAGAACATCGTGTACCGTTAATGACAGTCAATTTTTCAACAGTATTTTTTTCATCTGAAAAACTGGTAAGACTTCAAAAAATTAGGGAAAGTCAATCAAATTATTTTTCTAGTTGCTCTCCATCTAGAAACAAAAATTTTTAAGTAATGTGACGCGACCAAAGGATCTAGTACCCTCTATAAAGCCGGAAGATAGCGAGCTCAGCGTTTTTCTTTTAAATATTCAGTCCTTAAGACGCAAAACCAACGACTTATTCCTTCTATTAGAAGAACTTAAATTTTCTGAAATTATCGCCATTACCGAACATTGGTTAAACATAGATAAACCTATTTGTATTCAAAATTATACTACAATTGCTAAGTTCAATAGAAGTATTTTTTCTCATGGCGGCACCTTAATTATGTCTACCGACAGCGACTTTGTAGCGGTCACTAAGTTCGATATCTTATTATCTGAAAAAGAATTTGAATTTTCCATCGTTCATAACGCTTTACTTGACCTTGACATTATTTGTATTTAACGATCACCGGCCGCTAATGTGCTGATTTTCTGCCAAAAACTACTGAGCTTGCTGGGATCCCTACCTATAAAAAGTAAATTGATTTTATGTGGTGACTTTAACATTGACTTCACCAGTGTGTGTGCTGCTCAAGAGTCTCTGCAGTCAATTTGTGATTCATTGGGTTAGAAATGCACATCAACTCTCCAACCAGAATAACTAAAAATAGTTCTAGCACAATCGACTATATTGTGTCATCATTTATTCCATCATTCGTTGATTGTACTGTCTTAAATGCAGGGTTTTCTGATCATGAAGCTGTGATTTGTAGATTTTCTTTGGAATCTAAAAACAAAAATACTTTACGTCGATTAGGCCGTGTTTTTGGTGACAAGAATTTATTAAATTTCAAGAATCAGTGCCTTGAGTGCGATTGGGATTTTCTTTCTGATGATATGGATGATGAGTTTTCTAGATTAACAAGGATTCCTTTGAGGCTTATAAAAATTAAACATCATAAGCCTTGGTCTACTTGTGGCTTACGTATATCAGCAAAAAACATGCGCTCATTATCGCATCTAAAAAAATTCTCCGTCAGCGACGTTTTCCACAATTACGTCAGGCGATACAGAAGAGTTTATCACAAGACAATAAAAGCTGCAAAGGATGCCTATTATAACAAAAGGCTTACTAATTCTGGTAATGTGTCTAAAGAAACATGGTCTATTGTTAACGAATTGAGAAATAAATCTTCCTCGCCTAGCACTATCACTACTTCACCGGAAGACCATAACAATTACTTTGTAAATGTGGCTAAGAACCTAATGACCATCATATCACCTTCTCACGATCCACTTTCGTATCTTTTTAATGGTAATCTGCCCAGTTTCTTTTTCACCCCTGTATCATTCACCGACCTTCGAAGTACAATTAACGAAATAAAAAACAAATCATCATCTGGTACAGATGGCCTAACTCTCAAAATGTTTGCAAACCTGCCTGATTGCACCTTAAGTCACTTGGTGAACCTAATTAACATGTCATTTCAGAGGGGAATCTGTCCAAGCTGCCTTAAGACTGCAATTATTATTCCACTGCATAAAGGAGGGGATAAGGATCAAGCCTCAAATTATCGCCCTATAGCACTTCTCCCAACTCGCGAAGGTTGATACGACAACATCTTCATGCCAACCAATTGAATGTGGTGTGCCGCAAGGTTCAGTTTTGGGCCCTATTTTGTTTCTCCTATTTATTAATGACATGGCCAATCTGGATATCAGCGGCAAAATTTGTCTGTTTGCCGACGATACCAGTTTTACTTGGAGCACTCCAGATATGACTATATCTAACGATTTACTTACTTAATGGTAAGTCCTGGTGCGATTCCAATCTTCTATGCCTTAATATCTCTAAAACCAAGGTTGTATCATATAAAAGTACCATTCAACCTTTTACTCTACAAAATACTAGTTTGGATATTGTTGAATCTGTTAAGGTCTTGTGACTAATTTTAGACAGCTCTCTAAAATGGAAATCTCATATCGGCACCTTATCCACAAAGTTAAGCTCAGCATGTTTTGCCATAAGATCGATTTCCAAAGAATTAAGCTTTTTAACATCTAAATCAGTTTATTTTACCTTTTTTGAGTCACTTCTTCGTTACGCCATTCCATTCTGGGGTTCATGCTGTGCCACTCAATTTGAGCGCGTATTCAAGTTGCAAAAGAGAGCGATACGCTATTTACTGGGACTTGACAGTACAGCTCACTGCCAATACTTTAAAAAACATAGAATATTAACTCTTCTTTCACTGTTTATAGTTGAATCTGTTTGCTTAATCCGAAAGCATTTGTAAGAATTTCTAAAGAGGCCTTCTCATAACAATCCACTTAGAAAAGCAGAGCATGATATTTATCTGCCAACCCCACGGTCGGAATTAGTAAAAACTTCTATACTCTATAGACCAAAAAAAAATGCACAATCATCTTTCTTTTACGAGTAAATCTATGACAACGTTTTCCTGTTTTCGCCATGCCTTAAAAGCTTTACTATTGGAAAAGGCTTTATACACAGTAGAAGACTTTTTTAATCTTTCCTTTTAAATACCACACACACACTGGCCCTATTTACTTTATAGTCTCCATCCCTAGAATTAGTTATACCTATATTGTGATAATAGTCGTAATTTAACTTCAACTTATTTTGTATACTTCTTTTACCTAATTTACATTTTTGTATTGTTTTATATTCTTTTTAATATCAACTTCTGACTTTATAAACATTTAGTTGTATAAGTAATTTGACCATGTACAATAGGTTACCTATTTTGTATAAAATCTAAATGTCTTGTGTTTTTGTGTTTTAGTTTTTCGTGTACTCAGGTGTTTACTTGTATGTGTTTATTTATTTATTTATATTAGCTTTGTCTACAAAATTTACAATTTTTTGACAATAAAGCGATTGTATTGTATTGATGTTGTAATGACAGTCAATATTTCAAATGAGTCACTTAGTTTCTTACAGGCATTTCTGAATAAAAATTATAATTTCTTGACTTTTAGTGAATGAATATTAGTAATTTTTTCAAAAAATACTAAAATAGTCTTTAGAATCTTCCATAAATTAATAATTTCTAAATTTTGACTACTAGAACACAAGATATTCACTTGTCAACAAGAGATGAATAATTTGATTTCTTCCAGGTACTCCTGGAATAAAAATTCCAATTTCTTGACTTGTAGTGAATAGATTTTAATTTCCTAAAAAGAACTTAGAATCCCCCATAAATCAATAATTTTTAAATTTTGATTACTAGATCTCAAGATTTTCACTTGTCAATAAAAGACGAATAATTTCGTTTCTTACAGGTACTCTTGGAATAAAAATTGCAATTTTTCGAGAATACACCACTGTCAGTTTTATTAAAATTACTCAATAAGTTGCAGAGATAAATGAATTAAAAGTTCGAAAACAGTCTTCAAAGGAGCCCATAAATCAATAGTTTACAAATTTTGACTATTAGAACTCAAGATATACACTTACCAATAAGGTACTAATCATTTGGTTTTTTACAGATACTCTCGGATTAAAAATGCCAATTTCTGGAGCTGTACTAAATGGATTTTCAACAATTTGTTAAAAAAAAATTTAAAAGTATTTAGAGTAGCCGATAAATCAATATTTTTTAAATTTTGACTACTAGAGTCAAAGATATTGACTTTTCAATAAGAGACAAATAATTCGGTTTCTTATGGAAATAAAAAGTCCAATTCCTTGACTTTTAGTGAATGGATTTTAGTAATTTTTTCAAAAAATACTAAAATAGTCTTTAGAATCTTCCATAAATTAATAATTTGTAAATTTTGACCACTAGAACTCAAGATTTTCACTTGTCAATAAGAGACGAATAAATTGTCTTCTTACAGGTACTCTTGGAATAAAAATTGTCATTTTTGACTTCTAGTGGATTGATTTTAGTCACTTTTTCAAAGAAATTAAAAATAAACTTTAGAATACTCCACAAATCAATAATTTCTAAATAATAACTACTAGAACCCAAGATATTCACTTGTCAACAAGAGATAAATAATTTGATTTCTTCCAGGTACTCCTGGAATAAAAATTCCAATTTCTTGACTTGTAGTGAATAGATTTTAATAATTTCTTAAAAAGGACTAAAATAGTCTTTAGAATAATCCATAAATTAATAATTTTTAAATTTTGGCTACTCAAACCCAAGATTTTTCACTTGCCAATAAGAAACGAATAATTTGATTTCTTCCAGGTACTCAAAGTCAAATATTGCTTTAGCAAATTAGAAAGAAAATTTAGGGAATTAGGTCACGTCAGAGATCGACCCAGATCGGGTCGTCCCTCAATTTCCGAGGAAAAGAAGTTAAATGTTGTTTTGTCCATTGAAGAAAATCCTCATACACCGACTAGACAGGCAGCACCAGATAACGATGTTGGAAAAACATCTTCAAGAAGGATTTTGAAAAAGGCAAAATATCATCCCTATAAATTAAAATTAATAGACGAACTTAACGAAGATGATACAGATCGCCGATTAGAGTTTTGCGAAACTATAATGAATGTCTGCCATAACGACCGTCTTTTTACTCGTAGAATATTTTTTTCTGACGAGTCGACCTTCTGCCTCAATGGTACAGTGAATAGACAGAACTGCCGTTACTGGTCTTCCTCCAATCCAAATTGGGTGATTGAAGCTCATACCCAATATCCTCAATCTGAATGTTTGGGCCGGAATTATCAATGACAGAGTCAAAGGTCCATTTTTCTTCGAAGGTACCTTAACAGGTCAACGTTATTTGGAATTCTTAAGGAACGAACTGATTCCCGCTTTATGTTTGATGTTTCCAAATGCAAATAATCCCAATATTCCAGAAGCTTCAATTTGGTTCCAGCAAGATGGCGCGCCGCCACACTTCAGCAGAGCCGTGCGCCAATATTTAAGTGAGGTATTTCCAGGTCGATGGATTGGGCGAAGGAATCAATTGCAGTGGCCTGATAGGTCCCCCGACTTGACTCCTTTGGACTTTTTTGGGGTTATTTAAAGCATAGAGTGTATGTAAATAAACCCAACAATTTAGAAGAATTGAGAAATAATATAAGAAATGAAATTCAACGAATACCTCAAGAAATGATGAACGCAACGTTCTGAGAGAATTCGAATCAAGACTCGCTTACTATCAAAAAGTTAATGGGGCTCAATTTGAACATTTAATTCGGTCTAGATTAGAATAATTTCTTTTTGTTCAACGTCTATACAATACTTTTGATTAAATACATTAATATTTTGAATGTTTTTTTAGAAATTCAACCGTAAATTTCTCAGTACCTGTTGACACTTATTAGTTAGTGTCAACAGATGGTTTTAAAAAAGCTTCGATTAAAAGTGCAAACCGCATTTGTCTATGTCTAACCGTTTGGATTTTATAACATGTCAAAAGTGCAAATATGCCGATCTTCAACTGTCAATAACTCAAAAACAAATCAAGATAGGTATAGGAAATTGTATATGAAATATGTCTAGAATTTTCTGTTCTTTAAGAATACAGAATAAAAAAATAGGTATTTCCATTTCAAAAATTGAAGTTGATGGTCGTAACTTATTTTTGGACCACCCTGTATACATAAAATTATAGTAAGAAAACCCGCAGTTAAAAATAAAAATCGACGTGTCCGAGCGTTTTTTTTTCTGAATATACCCCTGAATTTTAAATGAATTTATTCCGGACTTTTGGCTCTCACTGTATATATATATAATCAGTCACTTAAAGTATATCATTAAAAAATTCTTCAACAGAGTAATAGGTCTTAGCAGCAAGCAATCTCTTTAAATGTTTTTTGAAAATCCTAGGCAAAGTTAAGTTTTTAATAATGACAGGCAGATGATTAAAGATAGAAATACTGTCGTAAAAAATTGATTTTTTTGTTAAAGCTGAAGTAGGTCGAGGAAGGTGCATAATCATCTGATTCCTGCTTGGGTACCGAGCACTCCTGACCATCAACCTTTCTCTGTACTTATAGATTATGCAAGCAGTCTCAAGAATATACAGACATGGGAGAGTTAGTATTTTATTTTGGTGAAATAGAGGACGACATCAATCCCGGGGGTTAGCCCCACATATATATCGAATGGCCCGTTTTTGAATAACAAACAACATTTGAATAATGTAACTGCTTGTACTGCCCCAGAAAGCGATACCGTAGCGAAGGTAGGATTCAAAGAGGGAACAATAAACGGACTTGCCAATTTTTGGACCTAGTTCCTGTACAACCAGATGTTAGCCATGCAGGATGATCATCCTGGATGATATTATGGAGAGAATCTTTAGAGTCCAGAGCCTGCCACAATATTGTGGAATCATCTGCAAATATAGTGAAGACACCACGAATAGAGAGACCAGCCAGATCATTTATGTAAAGCAAAAATAGAACTAGGCATAAGACTGAGCCCTGAGGCACTCCTTAGATGTTAGACACCCTGAGACACTTACTCAGGAAGTTATTTGCATTAATAAAAGACAGCATATGAGTTTTCACCAGTTTCTCTATGATTTTTGATATGATGGATAGAAGTGATATTAGAAGGATTCTCCATGTCTCCTTCTTTGTGGACTGGAATGACTTTCGCTGTTTTTAGACAAGAGGGAAATGTTCCTGTTTCCCATGACTGGTTAATTGCTTTTACCAGGACCGTTAAGGCTGAATCAGGAATATTGAGAAGAATGTTTGGAGATATGCCATCCTCACCTGAACTGTTTTTGTTTTTTATCGATTTTAAGACGCCTTTTAATTCTGTCAGATTAGTTGGAAAAAACAGAAAGGAGTCTGAAACGTTGACAGCTGACAAGTAAGTCATTGCATCTACTGATGAAGTCAAGCGTTGTTGGAGATTATCTGCTATACTGCAATAAAAGTTGTTAAGCGCGTTTGGGGAAACATTGGGAACGGAAGCAGGGCAATGAGAGTTTTTATTGCGTATGTCGTTTATAATATTCCAACATTCGTTCTGCGAATTTTGGGACTTGATCAGACTGTTGGAATAATATTGTTCCTTGGAGAGTCTTATTAAGCGACGAAATATGGAGCGATATTTAGCAAAATACTCATTGAAATAAAGAGATGACGTATATTTCCTGATGGTATTGAGCGAACGGAGATTTTTTGAAGAAGTAGTTAGACCCTTAGTAAACCACTCGTTTTAGATAGTTTTTTTGCGTTTTATCTTTTTGATAGAAAAAGCTGCATTAAACAAGTCAACAATCCTATTGTGTAAAGCAGATATAGGGTCATCTGATTCAAGAATTAAAGAAACTCCTGGAAAATTACAATATTACGACTAAAATTACAATTTCTTGACTCGTAGTTAATAGATTTTAATCATTCCTTAAAAAAGACTAAAATACTCTTTAGAATAATCCATAAATCAATAATTTTTAAATTTTAACTACTAGAATCCAAGATATTCACTTGTCAACAAGAAACGAATAATTTGATTTCTTCCAGGTACTCCTAGAATCAAAATTCCAATATCTTGACTTGTAGTGAATAGATTTTAATCATTTCTTGAAAAATACTAAAATAGTCTTTAGAATAAATCATAAATTAATAATTTCTAAACTTTGACTATTAGAACTCAAGATTTTTACATGTCAATAAGAGACGAATAATTTCATTTCTTACAGGTACTCTTGAAATAAAAATTACCATTTTTTGACTTCTAGCGGATGAAATTTAGTCACTTTTTCAAAAAAAATTAAAATAAATTTTAGAATACTCCAGAAATCAATAATTTCTAAATAATAACTACTAGAACCCAAGATATTCACTTGTCAACAAGAGATAAATAATTTGATTTCTTCCAGGTACTCCTAGAATAAAAATTCCAATATCTTGACTTGTAGTGAATAGATTATAATCATTTCTTAAAAAGGACTAAAATAGTCTTTAGAATAATCCATAAATCAATAATTTCTAAATTGTTACTACTAGAAACCAAGATATTCACTTGCGAATAAGAGACAAATTATTCTGTTTCTTACAGGTACCCCTGGTATAACAAATTAAATTTTTTGACTTTTGGTGCATGGATTTCCGTCATATCCTCCAAAAATACTAAAATAGTGGTTAGAATGCCCCATAAATCAATAGTTTTAAAATTTTGATTACTAGAACTCAAGATTTTCACTTGTCAATAAGAGACGAATCAAGTCTCACAAATCAAGCTTCTATTTAAGAGGGTTACGCGTTTCGCCGTATTAGGGCATCATCAGACCTCATCTAAATAAAAGGAATAAAAATTCTCATTTTTTGACTTTTCTGACTACAACATCGTGTATCGTTAATGACAGTCAATAACGGGACACATATTATATTTTATATTTTTATTTATGTTATTGAGAGTCAGAGTGTAAGTTTTGTATTTAGATGAGGTCTGATGATGCCCTAATGCGGCGAAACGCGTAACCCTCTTAAATAGACGTTTGATTTGTGAGACTTTGAGTATACTTTCTCTTTCTTTGGCTTCAAGAGTTATCCTAGATTTTGTTTAGTGAAGTAAAAATTGTGACCCCTGTTCACTTTAACCACCTGTAAAATGCTTTGTCCCTGAACTACTGAGCCAAATTGTATTTGCAGTTATAGAATAAGCCTATAGTAACTCCTAGTAGAAAGTGGAGTAAAATCAAACAATTACAAATAGACAATTTCAAAGTCTTGGACATCTTTAGCAACACCCCTATTAAGCTAAAATTTAGCATCGTATGCGGCTTTTATAGAAATCTGTGACACCTAAACTCGCTTTTATACCGTATAATTCGAGCCCATATAGTAAAACCCGCCTACGAATGGGTTCATTGAATTTCACCATGCAAAATTCAGTAAAAAACGTTGAATTTAATAACGAAATACGCGTGGGAAAAGTGCGGACTTTCCGTTCACTACTGTACCGAACCGATCGTTATTGATCATTTCGGTTTTCGATCACCATAGAAGGAATTCTATATATATAAATTGTTCTATAAGTTATTAACCGCGCCCTTTTTTAGATGTTTCTATATATTCTGTAGCGAGCATCTGATGTTCGTAATTAATATGTAAAACCGGATAAGAACACGCATGGGAATCGAGTTTATTGTTTTACCATAATAAGTAATATTATAATTTAAATTTTTTTTTATGGTGTTAAAGGATCGGTTTTTCATAGCTTTGATGAGCTATAACTTTCTATTATGATCTCTTTCTGCATTTAAAAAATGGTTTAGACTAAAATTTTAGTTTGTACAGCTTGTCAAGGAGCCTTCAACTCAATAAAACCCAGAATAACTCCAGAAGTTCTAGATACATTATTTTAGGCCTTAATCAAAGCTTGTATTGCAATATTTCGAGAATCCACCACTGTCAGTTTTATTAAAATTACTCAATAAGTTGCAGAGATAAATGAATTAGAAGTTCGAAAACAGTCTTCGGAGTAGCTTATAAATTAATAGTTTCTAAATTGTTACTACTAGAACTCAAGATATTCACATATAAATAAGAGAGGAATAATTTGGTTTTTTACAGGTACTTTTTTGGAAAACTATGAATTCACTCTCTAAAATCTTTACTACTATAAGCTTAAATAAAAATGTGTTGCATTTTTCTTATGTAAAATTAAAAATCAAATTTTTTTGTTTTTTATTTTTTTTTTAATTGGCGATATTAAGCGAGATATAGAGAGAACAAAAAAGTGAGGTTAAGTCCGATAACTCCTCTAATATTAATAATTTCGAAAAAATCCTAAAAGTAAAAGATGTTTATTTTTAATTTTTTTTGTGCAATTTTTTTTTAGTTGAGTGAAGGGGGGCTTACTAACCCAATGGATCCAATGAAAGAGAAGCCACTTATTCCCAGTGCATTATTTTAAATATTTTTTAATTACATAACTTCTGAACTAATTCCAGGATCTTATTTGAGTTATTTCGGTTAGCTTAAGTTCTTGGAATATTCATTCAAGTGCTCGTAAGACTTTTCCAGGGCTTTGAACGTTACGTGAGTACTGCCTGGAATACTCCTTTAAATGCTTGTAATACATTTTTAAGTTTATTTAAATGAGTAATTGATATTTTCTTGGAAAATTATGAATTTATTCATAAAAATCTTGCCCACTATGAGTTTAAACAAAAAAATGTTAAATTCATCTTACATAAAATAAAAAAATAAAACTTTTTTGTTTTTTGCTTTTTTCCAAAATAAACGATATTTAGCGAGATATAGAGGAAGTAAAAAAGTGAGGTTAAATCCGACAACTCCTTTAATATTAATTATTTCGAAAAATTACCAAAAGTAAAAGATTTTTATTTTTAAATTTTAAAAAGGAATCTCATATTATTTTTTTTTAAATTAAATTTATTTTGGATACATCATCATACATACATACATATACATCAGAAACTAATTTCATGATTTTATTCGAGCAATTTGAGTTGCTTTAAGTACCTGGAATAATCCGTCAAGTTTCTGAAATAGTCATTTCAGTGCTCTTAATATTATTCCAGGCCTTTAAACCTAATATGAGTAGTGCTTGAAATACTTCTTTAGGTATCTGTGGTATATTTAAACGCGTAACTGTTATTTTTTTGAAAAAGTATGAATTCATTCCTAAAAAAATTTTCCTACTATAAGTTTAAATAAAAAAAATGTTGCATTCTTCTTATATAAAATTAAAAAATAAAATTCTTTTGTTTTTGATTTTTTTTCAAAATAAGCGATATTAAGCGAGATATAGACAAAATAAAAAAGTGAGGTTAAGTCCGATAACTCGTTTAATATTAATTATTTCTAAAAAATGCCAAGAGTAAAAGATCTTTATTTTTTAATTTTTAGAAGGAAAACCATTAAATTTAAAAAAAAATACACATGTTTTGGTGGCGCCACTGTTCCCTCAATCCGCCCACTATAAGTTTAAACAAAAAATGTTAAAATCATCTTACCTAAAATTAAAAAATAAACCTTTTTTGTTTTTTCCTTTTTTTCAAAATAAATGGTGCTAAGGGAGGTATAGGGCAAGCAAAAAAGTGAGCTTAAGGCCGAAAACTCCTTTAATAATTAATTATTTTTAAAAATTACCAAGAGTGAAATATGGTTAATTTTAAATTTTTTTAAAGAAAATCAAGGTATTTTCTAAATAATTAATTTTTTTTAGACTGGGGGAAAGGAGGCTCTTTCACCCGAAAGATTTAATGAAAAAGAAACCATTCGCGTTATTTTGCACACGTTTTTTAATTCCACACATTTTAAACTAATTTGAGTATCTTATTGGGGGAATTTGAGTTGGCATAAGTGCCTGGAATAAATTCTTTAAATTCCTGGAGTACCGTAAAACCCTATTACTTTGAACGGTCATATAACTTTTGAACAAAAAGCCATAAAAACATCTCTAACATCACGCCTAGACAATTTATAATATTGACAAACACTGTTCGATACGTTAGACCAATCCTACACGAATACATTCCTTCAGCGCATTGGACGTTTAGATTTATATTATTCATCCTAAAAACATTGAACGGTTTGTCTAAAAATGCCGGTAAATTTAGTTGTTAGTATATTTGATTTGTAGTGCGAAAACTTTAACTTGCATCTGAGCACACAGTTGTTGTAAAGACTTTTTTTTGTATTTGTTGGGAGCTCTAGGGTCTTATAAAACCGTAAAGCCGGGCGTCCACCGAAAGCGGTGCTGTGCTGTGCTGGGTGGAGCGGCGTTGAGCGGTGCTGGGTTGCCAATGCATTCTTATGAAGTACCGTCCACTAAAGCTGGGGCGCTGTGCGGCGAGACAAGCTATGTCGTGCGGGGCCGCATGACTTCGCTTTGTGTTCGATTGACGCTGTGCGGAGACGGGCAAACTCGTTTTGTTTTTTTTTTATTAATTACGATAAAAATGGAACAATTCATTGAAACTGTGACATTAAATCCTTGCCTATGGAAAGTAGATGAAAAGAACTATAAAAGTCAAGACGCACGTGATATTGTCTGGGAAGAAGTCTCAAAAAAGTGCAATATAACAGACGGTAAGTTTAAATAAATAAAATTAAAATCACACAAATTCACACAGAATTAAAAATTAAAAACAAAATTAAACACAAAATTAAAAAATCATACAGATTGGTCCGAAAAAGTTAAGATAGAAAAATGAACTTTATTTCACTCCATCTTTTAACAGAATTAGCTCTAGAGTCCCATAAAGTCGTAAAAGTCACTATATTATTTATTTGGCATCCTGTATTTTAAAAACAGTTGGATAAAGATAAAAGTGTGATACATTAAAGTTTTTAGAATCTAGTGTGAAATGTGAAATCCAAAAAAGTAACAATATTAGGCTGTTTCATTCAAAATAAGCGAGTAGGGGTGTAGTTTACAGTAGTGTGGTTACGTAAAACACCCTGTATACCTATATTATTTATCTATATTCCATACTTACCTAAAGTAAATGGTTACTAAGGTATAGGGTGTTAAATTTTAATATTTATTTTTATTTATTCTTTATTTTAACTCGAAAAGAACCATTTATTCAAGAAATTTGGTACAGGATACTTAAAATAAATACAAAACGTACGACAATTTGTTTTATTACTCCTGGTTATTTACATAATTTTATCTTGCCACGGAATCCTTCCTGTGTCAGAGTTAAAGTAGTTACAAAAGTTCTGCCTTATGGCAAAAGATTCAGCTGTTGCTCTTACACCTCTATGTGCTAATGGCAACCACTGATTTTCAGGCAAACTTTTTCCTAATTGTTCTTCATTTATATTAGGCGATCTACCTTCCCTAGTGCCTAAATAATTATGTAGAACACAGGTCGCTTTAATTATGCTATCTATACTCTCCAATTTGCATTCCAATGGACGTTTATAGATTCGAAATCTTGCTGCCAATATACCGAAAGTATTTTCTATAACTCGTCTAGCTCTGCTCAAGCGATAATTAAAAACACGATTTTCTTTATTTAAAGATCGTCTTGGAAATGGTCTCATTAGATTTACCATGAGCGGAAATGCCTCATCTCCGACTAATACGAAGGGAAAATTATATTCATTATAATTTTCCATGAGACTAGGTTCAGGAAAATTAAACGAATTTGTTTTTAACCTTCGCCCAATAGGACTATCAGCAAATATTCCCCCGTCACTAAATCTGCCTGATGACCCAATGTCGACTGCAATCAGTTGATAATTGGCACTTGCTATGGCCATCAATACTACAGAAAAAGTTTTCTTGTAGTTAAAAAACGATGAACCTGAATTCGGTGGGGCTTTTATAACCACATGCTTGCCGTCTATAGCACCGACACATTTTGGAAACTGCCATCGTTCTCTAAATTCCAATTCATAGGCTTTCCAAGACTCTTGGTCGGGCATTTTCATGAATCTCGGTTGCAACTGGGACCAAAGGGATGAACAAACTTCATTAACTATCTTTGAGACAGTTCTTTCTCCTAAACGGAAACTGTATCCAATTGTTTTGTAGGAATCGCCCGTCGCTAGAAATCTAAAAAAAAAAGTTTTTTTTTAATTTTATTAATATTTAAATTAGTTTTTTTTTTTTTAGGAAAAGAGGCTAAACGGGTATGGAAAAAGTTAAGGGATTCTTTCAAAGACGCTTTAAAAAGGCAAAATGAATGTAAAAGTGGGGACGCAGCACCTGCGGTAAAACGGTTGTGGGTATACCAAAAACAAATGGAATTTTTGATTCCATATATGACCAACCGAAAAAGATGTTCCAACGTAGCTGACACGCAATCATCAAACGAAAATACAATGGAAACATGGCCACATGAAGAAATACAAACTCAAAACGAACAATCACACAGTGACTTTGAACACACGGTAGTGACTGACGAAGAAACTCAAATAAGTAGTAGAGAAACCCAAGAGAAAAATCCTGAGTTTATAGAGCCTGTTAAGAAGAAAAAAAGTCAATGGCAAGAAAACGTTGTATCGATAATGAAACAACAAGCTGAAAAAAGGGAGGCTAGGGCTGCTGAGCGAGACGCTCAAAGAAAAGAATTTGAACAAAAATTGCGGTCGAATGATCCTCTTAAGGAATTTTTCAACAGTATGTATTTAACAACAGCTGCTATGCCTCCACATTTACAAGTTTCCATTAAGCGAAAAATATTTGATGCTGTTACTGAGGCGGAACTGAGTAATTTTACGAGCCACGCCAGCAGCAGCACTGGTACTCACGGTTCCCAACATTACTTTCACACACTACAGCCACCCCAACATTCGAACTCAATTTATAATAATCATAATCATCATCATCATACTTCTACTCCGCTACCGTCACCACAATCAACATCCAACCAGTCATCAAGCGACGAAACTGCAGGAAGCTACTTTGGAAATTGGAATTTAGATAATCCATAATTATTATATTAATATTACTATTAGCTATTATAGCAGAAATATTAATTATTTATTTAATACCTATTAGATTATTTTTTTATGATGGAATAAATTTGTGTCAGGAAAAACTAAAAATATTACTTTTAAATAATCAAAAAAATAACTTACCTTAAACATACACCCAAACGCTCCTCTGTTGTGACACTTTCTCGGTAGTTCGTATTAAGCTTTATAATTTCAAATCTTATTAATTCATGAATTTCCACAAACTGAGCTCTAGAAAACCTAAAGTAATTTTTAAACTGCTCATCACTTAACACTGGAATTAATTTATGAAATTCGCCAAATTGTTTTCGCTCTACTAAATGATTTGATATCCAAAATCTGTGTTTTCTTTTATCCGCCATAAGCATACAACTTAATAAATTATTTGTATGCTCATCTTCGGAATCGTCCTCTTCTGAACTTAAATCAAAAAGATTCTTTTCAATTTCTATATTATTAAACATAATTAAAAGATTAATAATTTATAAGATCATATTATGCTTGCTAACACACGACAAACTTTTGGTGGACTGTCCAACTACAGCTTTGCCCAGCACAGCACAGCACAGCACCGCTTTCGGTGGACGCCCGGCTTAAGTATATGGGTAAACTTGAATTTTGGGCTATAATATTTTTAAAGTTACATTTTATAACCTAACCTCTAAATTTCAAAAACTGCCCATAACTTTGAACGGTTGTTCATAGTTATTAGGACTTTTTTTTCTTTTAGACTACATTAATGATTTGCCGATATTTGCCGATGATTTGAAGCTATATTTAAATGTATATGGTTTGGAGGATTGTGTTTTTCTTCAGAACTGTCTAAATACATTGGAGGTATGGTGCGCTGTTAACAGGTTAGGCTTGAATGCGGCTAAGTGTAGTGTGGTCAGTTACTCTAGATCAAAAACACCCTTAAATTTTAATTACTTTATTAATGATACTATTTTGAGTAGATTAGAGCAAATTACTGATCTTGGTATAACCTTTGACTCTGAATTTACATTCGTTCCACACTTCAATAACATAGTCAAGTCAGCCCTGAGAAGGCTTGGGTTCATAATTAGAAGTTCTCAGAGTTTTACTTTGGAGTCTACATTAAAACTGCTTTTCTGTTGCTTTGTGAGATCAAAACTGGAGTTTGGCTGCATTATATGGAACCCGCTCTATCAGAATCATGTTGGTCTCCTTGAATCTGTTCAGCGTAGATTTGCTAAGTTTTTGGCCTTCAGGCAGGATGGCATATATCCGGTAAGAGGGTTTGATCATCGGCAACTATTGGAACGCTTCAATCTACATCCATTACAACTCAGAAGAATGATCTTCTCTGTAAAATTCCTGCATGGGTTACTGAATGGATTCATTGATAGTCCTGTACTTCTTTCCGGTGTACGTTTCATGGTGCCTAGGCTTAATGCTAGACATCCTCTAACATTCTTTCTGCCAAGGCCTCATACTAACATCCTGTTGAAATCGCCACTATATACAATATGCGCTATATTTAATCGGATCTGTCACATGTGCGATATAAATTTCTCTCCGGTTCATGTGATTGTCGATATCTTGGTGGATCATTACTCTTGGGATTAAGACCCATGTGTTTAAGTTATAGTTAGTAGGTATATGGCAGTTAATTTAATTTAATTTAATTTTGTTGAATATGTGATTATCTTGTTAAACTTTTATAATTGGGTTTTTATATCATATTAATAGTTATTTGTTCTAATTCTTTGGATAACTTTTGAGAATGTGACTTTACTTTACTCTTTTTCTTTTCTTTTCATTCTTTTAGGTTTGTTTGTGTGTGTTTTTTTTTTTTTAACTATATTTTTCATTGTTTTGCAACTGTTTCCTGTTATTGGGCAAGTTGCCTGTTGGAAATAAAGGCTTATTATTATTATTAATGTCAGCGGAAAATCTAAAACGTAAATACCGACGCTATAATAATGCCGAAGATAAAGAAAATCTTGAATAGGTGGTGAATATGATAAAAAATAAAATAATTAGCGTTTGTCAGGCGAGTAAACAATATGGTTTTCCAAAAGGTACATTGTCCAATAAATTAAACAACCGCCACACTGAAAAAATTGGAAAACCATTTGTCCTTCCGGTAGAATTGGAAAATGCTATTGTGCAACACGTCCTACTTATGGGGTTTTCCATTTGATTATGCAGATTTGCCTCACTTGGTACAGCAACTAATCCTTAAGCACGGAATAGATACTCCTCAACTGCCTGAAAATAAGTTGCCCAGTAAGAAGTGGTGTCTCAGATTTATTAGAAGACACAAAAATGATGTCACTTTAAGAATTCAGATTCTCACTTTAAGAAGTCAGATGATCCGGGGACGAAAAAATGTATTTTTCCAAGAGGCATAAAATACCCCGAACGCATCTGAGATTCATCGAAAAGTAGCATTTTCGTAATGTTCTGTGGATCTGCGGATGAACGTATGCTCCCACCGTACGTAGTATATAAGGCTGAAAATCTGTGGCAAACCTGGACTGAAGGAGGACCAAAAAATACCCGATATAATCGCAGTAAGAGCGGTTGGATTGACGCAGTTATTTTTGCCGATTGGTTCCTAAATTCATTTATACCTTTTCGAAAAAACATTGAAGGGCGAGTCGTGCTCATAGGAGATAATCTCTCAAGTCATTTCTCTGAAGAGCTAATGCGAGCAGTATTGCACTGTTTCTCGCACAATGCCTAAATGTGGGTTCCAGGGTTATGATTATTAGCCTTTATTAGGGCACGCAAAGAAAACGCAGCTTTATATCGTTAAACCCAGCTTTAGTATTGAAAGATAAATCAATGTCATAATTGACAACTAATTTAATCTATAACCTCAATTCAAAAAAAAAAATAAATACAAAGACAGTAATGCTCTAATACTTAAGTTATAATTATGAAATTTAAAATTATGAGAAAGAAAATAAAGTAAAATTTAGCACTTAATACTTATTCAATTGTACATCTGATAATACCTCGCATATACGTATATACTCAGTTCCCAATTTCAAATTAAATCAGTGATGGTGGTTATGTAAACAATTTTGCTAAATTGAATTTAAAATCTGTGATCATTTCTACATATTAATTCAAAAAAAAAAATAATCTATAAATTGCGACGAACCGATAAATCAATACCTGGAGAAACCAAGCCAAAAAGAAAAAGGGGCTACCTGAAATTCTGAGTCTCTCCGACTGGTAGCAGGGCCCACCTGATCTGAATGGGGCTCCTTTGTTGGCAGCTATACGTTTGGGTCAAAAGAAGCAGCAGCAGATCGACCAGTTAGGATGCTTCCAGAATGTCTAGCAGGTAGTGGAAGGCAATCGGTATTAGGTGTAGCCGATTGGAAGGAATGCAGGTTCCGGAGGTGATGATCCAAGCGACTTGATGTGGTAACACGTGGAGTAGCAAGTGAGGTGGAAGCAGTAACAATAAAAATGCAGCAAAAGCAGAAGCAGAGGATAAGCAGAAGGTACAGGAAGGCCTAAAAATGGGGACCACACATGAGGTTCGACATGGCTGTCAATTTTATGGCATTTTTGTGTGGGTAAGTAAGTTAAATTTTATAAAATTGCTCTCTAAAAAGTTGGATGCATTGATGTTCTTTTGAGTAAAACCGAAAAGCATGCAAATAAGAAATTAATTAGATGAAAAAAATAGGAAAATGACTTAGGCATGTAACATGTGCTAACTTACCGAAGATGGAATGTGGCCTTTTCTGGGGTTTATTTAACACAACAAAAACAAGGAGCTCTATAAACTCTTAGGCCTACTTAGAAAATCAGCAATTAAGCTATCCTAGCACATACTAGTAACTACAAAAAAATTAGGCTAAGATAGGGTATATAACTATCTGTCATACTCTAGAACCAGATAAAGAATGAATCTATTAAAAATAGGATTGTCAGTTCCCTCCAAATTTTAAGGAATGCATTTATCTGTCAAGTACCTAGGTGTTGACATGCTGGGTTTAACTACTGGGTACTATCTGGTACCAACATTGGTTTAAGTAATTTGCAACTATGGAGCAATCTATAACTTAAGGCCATGGTTTAGCAACAATAATTTACAAAAAAAAACTGACAGACCAGATTGACATTAACATTCTTATCACTATTGATCCTTATGATTTGAATAAAATAAACAAATAGTTAATATGTGCTCAGTATTCATTAAAATCTAAAATAGGCCAAATTGACCTGCAAGGTAAAATCAATGCAAAATCAATGGCAGTTCTTAATTCTATTCAATCAACAAAACAATGAAACAATATCCCATATTATTATTTACTTTCCTCATCCAATAATGGTTTTCCTTGCGTTTCAGATCGGGTATGTTAGGAGGGACCATCTTAACGGTATATTATATCTGTGTAATATGTATATTTATGTATGATTTTTAAATAAATTATTTTATGAAACTATGGTTGCGATTTACTTTATCTTGGTAAAAAAAATTAATAAATCAATTAATATATCTGTTGGAGATTAAACCTGTAACAGCAGTTCAAGAAAACAATATTTCATTTTGTTGTCTTCCCAAAAATTCTACCCACATCACTCAGCCGCTAGACGTTGCCTTTAAAGCGAAAGTGGAGATCCATATTAGATACATGGAAACAGTCGCAAGTGTTACCAAAAGAAATATTTCCTCGATTATTGAAATCGTTATGTAATGCTGTTGCACCAGATTGCAAGTCTGATAACTTGGTATCCGGATTCAGGAAATGCGGGATTTATCCATGGAACCCTGAGGAAGTATTAGGTCGGTTTCCGAAAGAGCCCAATGAAAATAATGATTCTAGTAATTCTCAGGTGGTTTCGATGTCGTTTTAAATATGTTAATGAACATGAAATACGGAGAAATGAAATACCAATGCCCCTGCCAGAAAAAGGTCTAAAATAGACGTAGCTCCTGGAAAAAGTATCGCCTTCGAAGATCTAACTCCACAGAATAACATCCCATCAACCAGCAAAGGAGCTGCCAGAAAAACTTTGGAAAACAAAAAGCAAGCTTTAAAAAATTATAACCGATCGTCAGTCTCGTCAGAAGAAAGCGATAGCAGCGATTCTAACAATATTGTGTATATTATGGACTCGTCGAAAGAAAAAGATCTTACCATTGCCAAAAGGAACAAGAAACCTTGTACTTAAGTAGCTTTGAAAAAAGTGCTTCTTTAGCTTCTGTTCCACCGAAGTCCCCTGGGAAGACATCAAAAGTTTGCGCTCCATTAAAGACTTCAACCTGTTACAGGTTTAATCTCCAACAGATATATTAATTGATTTATTAATTTTTTTTACCAAGATAAAGTAAATCTCAACCATAGTTTCATAAAATAATTTATTTAAAAATCATACATAAATATACATACTACACAGATATGATATTCCGTTAAGATGGTCCCTCCTAACATACCCGATCTGAAACGCAAGGAAAACCATTATTGGATGAGGAAAGTAAATAATAATATGGGATATTGTTTCATTGTTTTGTTGATTGAATAGAATTAGGAACTGCCATTGATTTTGCATTGATTTTACCTTGCAGGTCAATTTGGCCTATTTTAGATTTTAATGAATACTGAGCACATATTAACTATTTGTTTATTTTGTTCAAATCATAAGGATCAATAGTGATAAGAATGTTAATGTCAATCTGGTCTGTCAGTTTTTTTTTGTAAATTATTGTTGCTAAACCATGGCCTCAAGTTATAGATTGCTCCATAGTTGCAAATTACTTAAACCAATGTTGGTACCAGATAGTACCCAGTAGTTAAACCCAGCATGTCAACACCTAGGTACTTGACAGATAAATGCATTCCTTAAAATTTGGAGGGAACTGACAATCCTATTTTTAATAGATTCTTTCTTTATCTGGTTCTAGAGTATGACAGATAGTTTCGCTTAATGCGGATGTGAAAAGGTAGACCCTATCTTAGCCTAATTTTTTTGTAGTTACTAGTATGTGCTAGGATAGCTTAATTGCTGATTTTCTAAGTAGGCCTAAGAGTTTATAGGGCTCCTTGTTTTTGTTGTGTTAAATAAACCCCAGAAAAGGCCACATTCCATCTTCGGTAAGTTAGCACATGTTACATGCCTAAGTCATTTTCCTATTTTTTTCATCTAATTAATTTCTTATTTGCATGCTTTTCGGTTTAACTCAAAAGAACATCAATGCATCCAACTTTTCAGAGAGCAATTTTATAAAATTTAACTTACTTACCCACACAAAAATGCCATAAAATTGACAGCCATGTCGAACCTCATGTGTGGTCCCCATTTTTAGGCCTTCCTGTACCTTCTGCTTATCCTCTGCTTCTGCTTTTGCTGCATTTTTATTGTTACTGCTTCCACCTCACTTGCCACTCCACGTGTTACCACATCAAGTCGCTTGGATCATCACCTCCGGAACCTGCATTCCTTCCAATCGGCTACACCTAATACCGATTGCCTTCCACTACCTGCTAGACATTCTGGAAGCATCCTAACTGGTCGATCTGCTGCTGCCTCTTTTGACCCAAACGTATAGCTGCCAACAAAGGAGCTCCATTCAGATCAGGTGGGCCCTGCTACCAGTCGGAGAGACTCAGAATTTCAGGTAGCCCCTTTTCTTTTTGGCTTGGTTTCTTCAAGTATTGATTTATCGGCTCGTTGCAATTTATAGATTAATTTTTTTTTTGGAATTAATATGTAGAAATGATCACAGATTTTAAATTCAATATAGTAAAATTGTTTATATAGCCACCATCACTGATTTGATTTGAAATTGGGAACTGAGTATATACGTATATGCGAGGTATTATCAGATGTACAATTGAATAAGGGTTAAGTGCTAAATTTTACTTTATTTTCTTTCTCATAACTTTAAATTTCATAATATAACTTAAGTATTAGAGCATTACTGCCTTTGTATTTATTTTTTTTTGAATTGAGGTTATAGATTAAATTAGTTGTCAATTATGACATTGATTTATCTTTCAATACTAAAGCTGGGTTTAACGATATAAAGCTGCGTTTTCTTTGCGTGCCCTAATTAAAGGCTAATAATCATAACCCTGGAACCCACATTTAGGCATTGTGCGAGAATCAGTGCAATAAACCTACAGCCCTTCTTTTCAAACAGTTTCTGATTTTCGTGCCTACAATTTTGTATTGGCCGAATTTATATACAACGAAGGAGGCAAAAAAAGTGTTCGTCTCAAAAATCATTTCCAAGGATGAAAGCGGCTTTAAAGTGAGTTGTCTTCGACGATATGGGCAAAAACCCTCAAGTGGAAGACATATCTTCTATTGATTGTAGCCAAATAAAATGCACATTAAGAAATCCTACAGAGTTTAGGGGGCATTTTACTTTCAATGAAGATTTAGGAAATATTTAATAGGTATTACTATTTTTATTACCTTTTCGGATATAATTTTATTACTACTATAATTTTTCTTACAGGTCCTTTCGCTTCTGATCTCAACCTACCCTCTGCCGAAAAAATGAAAGAAAATTTGTTTCCTTTTAATTAGTATCTAACCTAGGTAATACGTATTTATGTTATTTTTTTAGGTAATATATGAATAATTATGATTTAGTTGGCGTGAGTGGCAATTACGGCGCAATAAATTGAACATTAAAGTGATTTTAAAGCTTCGTTCAAAGTTATGTCTCTGTACCCATAGCATTGAACACTCTAATTTAAAAAAAAAAAAGGGTGCTACTTGCCTAAATGTAAACATTTTGTTCTATATATCTAAAGGTATTGTTGGTCCCCCCAATATGCTTACAATACTATTTCTCTATTGTATATTGTTAAGAATCTGCGAAAAAAAGCCGAAAAGTGTTCAATATTATGGGTCTTTACGGTACTCTTTAAAGTGCCTGTAATATACCGTTAAATCAGTAGATTTTTTCGGAAAATTGTAAATTTATCCCTCAAAATGTTGCTCCATAGTATTTCATATCTTTTCTTAGTTTATATATCTCAGTTTATATAAAAAGAAGTTAAGCTCATCTTACATAAAGTTAAAAAATTAAACTTTTTTTTTCAAAATAAACGATATCATACATAGGGAAAACGAAAAGTGCGGTCACAATTATATTGTCCCATTATTTTAATAACAGCCACTTCCTCTCGATAAAATAACTTAATTACAAACATAAGAACATAAATCGGTTTAATCGGAGATTACCGATGCGGAGTATCACTCGATTAGGTCACTGGAAATAATGTTTTTTAATGCGTTATTATGCACACACGCCATTAATGCCAATCTGTGTGGTCTCACATTTAATTCAACCTAAAATTGCATTAGACCCCATGGAATAAATAATTATGAATTGTTTGATCTAAGGCATATTTTTTGTTTTTACCTTGTACCTTTTGATCAAATTGTTAGAGGAGCCTAATTTAAATAATTGTCACAAGATAAAGGTATAGGGGGCAATTGACGAGTACTTTGTTTGAAGAAAGCACTTAATAAGTGAAACAACTCGAGGAAACAAAGCAAAATCCTCTTCATCGTAAAAAAACAAAAGAACTTCAAATTGAATAATGATCCGAGACAGTTTAAAAAGATAAACTGCTGCTCCCAAAAATCGTGATCCATTTAAGTTTAACCGCCCGTCACGCTTGTTTTGTACCGGTTCGATGGGAAACGAGGAAGTAATAGAGAGAAAGAGGCCGAGTAATTAATGATGGGATTAAACAAAATTAAGATAATTTACGATGTTTACTTTGTGTTGATTGGACCTCGACTGCTCTCATTCATACTGACAATGGGCATTTTAGTGAGGATGACGGAATAAATGATACAAGAACAACATATTGATTAAGGCCCTTAGTACTCCTTTAAGTGCTTCTAGATTTTGCCTCTCTCATTTCAGCTCAATTATCTCTAAAACCGCTAAAGATATTCAAGTAAAACAAGACGTTTGAGAAATATTTCTTTAAAAACTTTACTTAAGGTCCAAAATAATTCGTTCAGAAACTCTGGAGTTATCCTCGATTTTGTTCAGTTAAAGGCTTTCAAAAGAGTTTTCTTTGTTGGTTGTCTTCGGACTTCTGATTGAGATATTTTAATAAAACTGACAGCAGTGTCAAAGCAGCTAGTAGTAAAAATTTAAAAATTATTAATTTATGCAATGCCTTGAAAACTATTTGAGTCTTTGTTAAAAAAATAATTAAAATCCATTTACTAGAAGTCAAGAAATTGGAATTTTGATTCCAGAAGTACATACCCGTAAGAAACCCAAATTTATTAGATATTGGGATTCTAAGTGCAATTCCAAGAAAATTGATTTATGACATAGCCTAGTTTAGATAGAATATTGTCCTTTACTTGACCTTCAGACTTTAACTCATTTTAAAAAACGTTGGTCCAAAATATTGCATGTCATACATCAAATTTTATGAAATTTTACGCATATTAAAAATATGTAAAAATTACGAAATTACCTTCACTTATAATTTAAAGATTCATCCAAAATTCGTTAGTTCAAACACATGTACTAAATTTTATTGCATATTTAGGTTCTACGTGAAAATCCAAAAAATTTGATGTATCACATGGTATAGTTCGGAAAAGTACTTTTTGAGATGCAAACATTAGAAAATTGTCCTTTGTTTGACCTTCAAAAACTGTTACTCATAGTTCAAGAACCGTTGGTCCAAAATATGGCATGTCATACATCAAATTTTAAAGAATTTTACGCAGATTCAAATTATGTAACAAATGCAAAGTTATCTCCGCTTATGATTTAAAGATTCATCTTAACTGCGTGATTTCAAACGGACTTAGCAAATTTTATTACATATTTCAATTCTGCGTGAAAATCCAAGAAATTTGATGTGTAACATGACGTAAGTAAAAATAATACTTTTCGAGATATAAGCAATAGAAAATTGTCCTTTGTTTGACCTTCAAAAACTTTCACTCATAGTTCAAGAACCGTTGATCTAAAGTATGGCATGTCATACATCAAATTTTATAAAATTTTACGCAGATTCAAAATATGTAAAAATTCCAAAGTTATCTCTACGTATGATATAAAGATTAATCTAAATTGCGTTATTTTAAACGAACATACTAAATTTTAATACATATTTGAATTCTGCGTGAAAATCCAAAGAATTTGATGTATAACATGACGTAAGTCGGAATAATACTTTTCGAGATATAAGCAATAGAAAATTGTCCTTTGTTTGACCTTCAAAAACTGTTACTCATAGTTCAAGAACCGTTGGTCCAAAATATGGCATGTCATACATCAAATTTTAAAGAATTTTACGCAGATTCAAATTATGTAACAAATGCAAAGTTATCTCCGCTTATGATTTAAAGATTCATCTTAACTGCGTGATTTCAAACGGACTTAGCAAATTTTATTACATATTTCAATTCTGCGTGAAAATCCAAGAAATTTGATGTGTAACATGACGTAAGTAAAAATAATACTTTTCGAGATATAAGCAATAGAAAATTGTCCTTTGTTTGACCTTCAAAAACTTTCACTCATAGTTCAAGAACCGTTGATCTAAAGTATGGCATGTCATACATCAAATTTTATAAAATTTTACGCAGATTCAAAATATGTAAAAATTCCAAAGTTATCTCTACGTATGATATAAAGATTAATCTAAATTGCGTTATTTTAAACGAACATACTAAATTTTAATACATATTTGAATTCTGCGTGAAAATCCAAAGAATTTGATGTATAACATGACGTAAGTCGGAATAATACTTTTCGAGATATAAGCAATAGAAAATTGTCCTTTGTTTGACCTTCAAAAACTGTTACTCATAGTTCAAGAACCGTTGGTCCAAAATATGGCATGTCATACATCAAATTTTAAAGAATTTTACGCAGATTCAAATTATGTAACAAATGCAAAGTTATCTCCGCTTATGATTTAAAGATTCATCTTAACTGCGTGATTTCAAACGGACTTAGCAAATTTTATTACATATTTCAATTCTGCGTGAAAATCCAAGAAATTTGATGTGTAACATGACGTAAGTAAAAATAATACTTTTCGAGATATAAGCAATAGAAAATTGTCCTTTGTTTGACCTTCAAAAACTTTCACTCATAGTTCAAGAACCGTTGATCTAAAGTATGGCATGTCATACATCAAATTTTATAAAATTTTACGCAGATTCAAAATATGTAAAAATTCCAAAGTTATCTCTACGTATGATATAAAGATTAATCTAAATTGCGTTATTTTAAACGAACATACTAAATTTTAATACATATTTGAATTCTGCGTGAAAATCCAAAGAATTTGATGTATAACATGACGTAAGTCGGAATAATACTTTTCGAGATATAAGCAATAGAAAATTGTCCTTTGTTTGACCTTCAGAAGCTTTCACTCATAGCATGAAGATCGTTAGTCCGAAGTATGGCATGTCATACATCAAATTTTATAGAATTTTACGCAGATTCAATATATGTAAAAATTTCCAGGTTACCTCCACTTATGATTTAAAGATTGATTCAAACATCGTTAGTTCAAAACACACATGCAAATTTTATTACATATTTGGATTCTACGTGAAAATCCAAAAAAAATTATGTATCACATGACATAGTTCGGATAAATAGTTTTAAAGATATAAGCCATAGAAAATTGTCTTTTGTTTGACCTTCAAAAATTTTCACTCATAGCTTGAAGATGGTTGGTCCGAAGTATGGCATGTCATACATCAAATTTTATGGAATTTTACGCAGATTCAAATTATGTAAAAATTTCCAGGTTACCTCCACGTATGATTTAAAGATTGATCCTAACATCGTTAGTTCAAAGCACATACTACATTTTATTGCATATTTGGATTCTACGTGAAAATCCAAAAAAAATGATGTATCACATGACATAGTTCGGATAAATAGTTTTAGAGATATAAGCAATAGAAAATTGTCCTTTGTTTGACCTTCAAAAACATTCATTGATAGCTCAAAAACCGTTGGTCCAAAGTATGGCATGTCATACATCAAATTTTATGGAATTTTACGCAGATTCAAAATATGTAAAAATTGCGAAGTTATCTCACGTATGATCTAAATTGCGTTATTTCAAACGGAAATACTAAATTTTATTACATATTTGGAATTTGTGTGAAAATCCAAGGAATTTGATGTATAACATGACGTAAGTCGGAATAATACTTTTGGAGATATAAGTCATAGAAAATTGTCCTTTGTTTGACCTTCAGAAACTTTTACTCATAGCTTGAAAATGGTTGATCCGAAGTATGGCATGTCATACATCAAATTTTATGGAATTTTACGCAGATTCAAATTATGTAAAAATTTCCAGGTTACCTCCACGTATGATTTAAAGATTGATCCTAACATCGTTAGTTCAAAGCACATACTACATTTTATTGCATATTTGGATTCTACGTGAAAATCCAAAAAAAATGATGTATCACATGACATAGTTCGGATAAATAGTTTTAGAGATATAAGCAATAGAAAATTGTCCTTTGTTTGACCTTCAAAAACATTCATTCATAGCTCAAAAACCGTTGGTCCAAAGTATGGCATGTCATACATCAAATTTTATAAAATTTTACGCAGATTCAAAATATGTAAAAATTCCAAAGTTATCTCTACGTATGATATAAAGATTAATCTAAATTGCGTTATTTTAAACGAACATACTAAATTTTAATACATATTTGAATTCTGCGTGAAAATCCAAAGAATTTGATGTATAACATGACGTAAGTCGGAATAATACTTTTCGAGATATAAGCAATAGAAAATTGTCCTTTGTTTGACCTTCAGAAGCTTTCACTCATAGCATGAAGATCGTTAGTCCGAAGTATGGCATGTCATACATCAAATTTTATAGAATTTTACGCAGATTCAATATATGTAAAAATTTCCAGGTTACCTCCACTTATGATTTAAAGATTGATTCAAACATCGTTAGTTCAAAACACACATGCAAATTTTATTACATATTTGGATTCTACGTGAAAATCCAAAAAAAATTATGTATCACATGACATAGTTCGGATAAATAGTTTTAAAGATATAAGCCATAGAAAATTGTCTTTTGTTTGACCTTCAAAAACATTCATTGATAGCTCAAAAACCGTTGGTCCAAAGTATGGCATGTCATACATCAAATTTTATGGAATTTTACGCAGATTCAAAATATGTAAAAATTGCGAAGTTATCTCACGTATGATCTAAATTGCGTTATTTCAAACGGAAATACTAAATTTTATTACATATTTGGAATTTGTGTGAAAATCCAAGGAATTTGATGTATAACATGACGTAAGTCGGAATATTACTTTTGGAGATATAAGTCATAGAAAATTGTCCTTTGTTTGACCTTCAGAAACTTTTACTCATAGCTTGAAAATGGTTGATCCGAAGTATGGCATGTCATACATCAAAGTTTAAAGAATTTTACGCAGATTCAAATTATGTAAAAATTTCCAGGTTACCTCCACTTATGATTTAAAGATTGATTCAAACATCGTTAGTTCAAAACACACATGCAAATTTTATTACATATTTGGATTCTACGTGAAAATCCAAAAAAAATTATGTATCACATGACATAGTTCGGATAAATAGTTTTAGAGATAGAAGCAATAGAAAATTGTCCTTTGTTTGACCTTCAAAAACTTTTACTCATAGTTTGAAAATGGTTGGTCCGAAGTATGGCATGTCATACATCAAATTTTATGGAATTTTACGCAGATTTAAAATATGTAAAAATTGCGAAGTTATCTCTACGTATGATCTAAAGATTAATCTAAATTGCGTTATTTCAAACGAACATACTAAATTTTGTTACATATTTAAATTCTGCGTAAAAATCCAAGGAATTTGATGTATAACATGACGTAAGTCGGAATAATACTTTTGGAGATATAAGTCATAGAAAATTGTCCTTTGTTTGACCTTCAGAAACTTTTACTCATAGCTTGAAAATGGTTAATCCGAAGTATGGCATGTCATACATTAAAGTTTATAGAATTTTACGCAGATTCAATATATGTAAAAATTTCCAGGTTACCTCCACTTATGATTTAAAGATTGATTCAAACATCGTTAGTTCAAAACACACATGCAAATTTTATTACATATTTGGATTCTACGTGAAAATCCAAAAAAAATTATGTATCACATGACATAGTTCGGATAAATAGTTTTAGAGATAGAAGCAATAGAAAATTGTCCTTTGTTTGACCTTCAAAAACTTTTACTCATAGTTTGAAAATGGTTGGTCCGAAGTATGGCATGTCATACATCAAATTTTATGGAATTTTACGCAGATTTAAAATATGTAAAAATTGCGAAGTTATCTCTACGTATGATCTAAAGATTAATCTAAATTGCGTTATTTCAAACGAACATACTAAATTTTGTTACATATTTGAATTCTGCGTGAAAATCCAAGGAATTTGATGTATAACATGACGTAAGTCGGAATAATACTTTTCGAGATATAAGCCATAGAAAATTGTCTTTTGTTTGACCTTCAAAAATTTTCACTCATAGCTTGAAGATGGTTGGTCCGAAGTATGGCATGTCATACATCAAATTTTATGGAATTTTACGCAGATTCAAATTATGTAAAAATTTCCAGGTTACCTCCACGTATGATTTAAAGATTGATCCTAACATCGTTAGTTCAAAGCACATACTACATTTTATTGCATATTTGGATTCTACGTGAAAATCCAAAAAAAATGATGTATCACATGACATAGTTCGGATAAATAGTTTTAGAGATATAAGCAATAGAAAATTGTCCTTTGTTTGACCTTCAAAAACATTCATTGATAGCTCAAAAACCGTTGGTCCAAAGTATGGCATGTCATACATCAAATTTTATGGAATTTTACGCAGATTCAAAATATGTAAAAATTGCGAAGTTATCTCTACGTATGATCTAAAGATTAATCTAAATTGCGTTATTTCAAACGAACATACTAAATTTTGTTACATATTTAAATTCTGCGTAAAAATCCAAGGAATTTGATGTATAACATGACGTAAGTCGGAATAATACTTTTGGAGATATAAGTCATAGAAAATTGTCCTTTGTTTGACCTTCAGAAACTTTTACTCATAGCTTGAAAATGGTTAATCCGAAGTATGGCATGTCATACATCAAAGTTTATAGAATTTTACGCAGATTCAAATTATGTAAAAATTTCCAGGTTACCTCCACTTATGATTTAAAGATTGATTCAAACATCGTTAGTTCAAAACACACATGCAAATTTTATTACATATTTGGATTCTACGTGAAAATCCAAAAAAAATTATGTATCACATGACATAGTTCGGATAAATAGTTTTAGAGATAGAAGCAATAGAAAATTGTCCTTTGTTTGACCTTCAAAAACTTTCACTCATACTTTGAAAATGGTTGGTCCGAAGTATGGCATGTCATACATCAAATTTTATGGAATTTTACGCAGATTTAAAATATGTAAAAATTGCGAAGTTATCTCTACGTATGATCTAAAGATTAATCTAAATTGCGTTATTTCAAACGAACATACTAAATTTTGTTACATATTTGAATTCTGCGTGAAAATCCAAGGAATTTGATGTATAACATGACGTAAGTCGGAATAATACTTTTCGAGATATAAGCAATAGAAAATTGTCCTTTGTTTGACCTTCAGAAACTTTCACTCATATCTTGAAGATCGTTAGTCCGAAGTATGGCATGTCATACATCAAATTTTATAGAATTTTACGCAGATTCAATATATGTAAAAATTTCCAGGTTACCTCCACTTATGATTTAAAGATTGATTCAAACATCGTTAGTTCAAAACACACATGCAAATTTTATTACATATTTGGATTCTACGTGAAAATCCAAAAAAAATTATGTATCACATGACATAGTTCGGATAAATAGTTTTAGAGATAGAAGCAATAGAAAATTGTCCTTTGTTTGACCTTCAAAAACTTTCACTCATAGTTTGAAAATGGTTGGTCCGAAGTATGGCATGTCATACATCAAATTTTATGGAATTTTACGCAGATTCAAAATATGTAAAAATTCCAAAGTTATCTCTACGTATGATCTAAAGATTAATCTAAATTGCGTTATTTTAAACGAACATACTAAATTTTAATACATATTTGAATTCTGCGTGAAAATCCAAAGAATTTGATGTATAACATGACGTAAGTCGAAATAATACTTTTCGAGATATAAGCCATAAAAACTTGTCCTTTGTTTGACCTTCAGAAACTTTCACTCATATCTTGAAAATCGTTAGTCCGAAGTATAGCATGTCATACATCAAATTTTATAGAATTTTACGCAGATTCAATATATGTAAAAATTTCCAGGTTACCTCCACTTATGATTTAAAGATTGATTTAAACATCGTTAGTTCAAAACACACATGCAAATTTTATTACATATTTGGATTCTACGTGAAAATCCAAAAAAAATTATGTATCACATGACATAGTTCGGATAAATAGTTTTAGAGATAGAAGCAATAGAAAATTGTCCTTTGTTTGACCTTCAGAAACTTTCACTCATATCTTGAAAATGGTCAGCCCGAAGTATGGCATGTGACCCATCAATTTTCATGAAATTTCTCGTAGAATTCAAATATGCAATAATATGCACATTGTCCCATATAAAATAACGAAGTTATCAATTAACAACTCGAAAATACCTACTTCTCCAATACATTTTTTATAATCCTCTATATATAACTAAAACCTGCAAGTAAATCATACATCACTCACATTTATTATTCAAACGTAATTAAAATCCACTTTTGATAAACCTACAATAATAATTACATCCGCCCAAATAAGGTTTCGGCTTATTACAAGCTCAATACGCTCTTAAATGTGGCGCAATTTAATACTGCACCTACGGATGCGATTTTTCATCAAGATCTCGCGGTGTTAAGCTGCTATTGATGCATGTGGGTGTCACGTAAATGAAACACTCATTAAAAAAGGAAAATCGAAAATCGCCTTAAAAAAACTGTTGGGCGCCATCTTTCAACAGTTTTTTCACAGAAACAGTTTGTCAAAGGGACTAAAAGTTTATGTATATAATTAGTAACCGGAGTGTCGCTATGTAAAATACCCTGCGAACTTAATAGAAGATAAACGATCTCCAAAGTATAATGACGTCACGTTTAATTATTGATTTAAAGTTAATTTTTATAAACTGGGTACTCCCGCGACTTTCCGAGGTTACATAAGTAGTGTTAACTTATTTTACGACTTCCTATGCATACATAACGTAAACAGTAATGTATTTGGATCAGGTGTATGTATGTATGTATGTATATGTTAATTTTGGGATATTACGCAATGCGAATTTAATGGGAACCAATAAATTTAAAAAGTAGTTTTATCCGGTAAGTTGCGCTTATCCGGTTTAATTACGTTTATATTTGTTTAGGTTCTATGCAATAAACACATTTATTGTTCGAGGAATTTCTAGACTTTTTTGGAGTGATTTAGCTTGTTATTTTGTGTACTAGATTCATGGGAAAGAAATCAATTTCGTGTCTTTGTTATGTTGTTTTAAATATTTGAAATTTCTTAGTAAATCATACAAATATTAAAAGAAATTTTTGAGCCGATTAAAATAAGCCCAAGCAGGATAGGGCTATCTTTTTTCATTCCAAAGATATTCGCATTTAAAAATAAAAATCCGGCTCGAAGAACCATGTTGCAAGCAGTCACTTTTTTCAAAAAATTTAGGATATTTAAGAAATTCATAAACACAATAAAAGAGAATTTTGAACTGATTAAAATAAGCCCAAAAACTATAAGACTATCTCCTTTTATTTTGAAGATAATTGTGATAATCGAATCCGGCTCAAAGGACCATGGTCTAAACGGTTTTTCACCAATATCTTTGTTAGTATTATTTACAAAGACTCATTTTTATTACCTATAGGAAAACATTTAAACTTTTAAATATATTATTTTTTTTTATAAAAATCTAAGATAATAAAAAAAATTATAAAAATAATAAAAGGAATCTTAGATCTAATTAATATAAGCCCAAACACGAATGGGTTATCTGTTTTCATTACAAAACTATTCGCTTTTAAAAACAAAAATTCGTCTCGAAGGACCATGTCGTGAGAAGTTTTACGTAAATATCTCCCTTAATATAAAATTTATGGAAAATTTACAAGATACAAAAAATGAAAGATTTTTCATGAGCAATAAAAAAATTCCTGGACTTAAAGTTTTTTATTTTTTTTTGACAAAAATCAAAAATACTAAAGAAATTCATAAAAATATTAAAAGCGAATTTTGAGCTGTTTAAAATAAGCTCAAACACGATAAGGTTATTTCTTTTCATTCCAAAGACACTTGCATTTAAAAATAAAAATCCAGCTCGAAGGACCATGTTACGAGGAGTTTTTCGCAAATATCTCCGTTAATATTAAATTTACGAAGAAAGTATAAAAGGCAAAAAATGCATGTTTTTTTATGACCAATAAAAAACCATTTAGACTTTTATAGATTTTTTTTCTCATAAAAATCTTACGTATTAAAAAAATTATAAAAATAGAAAAAAAGAGAATTTTGAGCAGACTAAAATAAGCCCAAACACGATAGGGTTATGTATTTTTATTCCAAAGATATTTGCATTTAAAAATAAAAATCCGGTTCAAAGGACCATGTTACGAGGAGATTTTTATAAATAACTCCGTTAATATTAAATTTACAAAAAAAGTATAGAATATTGTCTCCTATGATATAATACATGTTTTTAGGAGCAATAGAAATATGATAAGGTTATACAGGAATATTAATTATAAAATTGAACTGATTAAAATAAGTCCAAACAAATAGGGTTATCTCACTTCATTCCAAAAATATTCGCATATAAAAGTAAAAAACCGGTTCGAAGGACCATGTTGCGAGGAATTTTTCGTAAATGACTGCGTTAGTATTAAATTTACTAAAAATTTTCCGAAGACATAAAATGCTTGTCTTAGAAGCAATAGGAAAATCATCCTCATTTTAATTTTTTTTAGGTTTTTTGACAAATATTAACGATATTCAAAAAAATATTAAAAGAGAATTTGGAGCTAATTAATATAAGCCCAAACACGTTATGGTTGTTTTTTTTATTCCAAAGATATACGCTTTTAAATATATAAAATCCGGCTCAAAGGACCATGTTGCGACTTGTTTTTCGTAAATAACTCCTTTAATATTGGATTTACGAAAATTGTACAAAAGACCTAAAATTCATATTTTTTTATGAGCAATAGGAAAACATGCCAAATTTAGAGATTTTTAATTTTTCTGACACAAATCTGAAATAGTAAAGGAACTATAAGACTATCTTCTTTCATTTTGAAGAAAATTGTGATTATCGAGGAGAATCCGGCTCGAAGGACCATGTTCTAAGCGATTTTTCGCCAATATCTTCGTCAGTATTATTTACAAAAAAAAAATTAAAGAGACAAAAATATTTTTTTATTACCTATAGGAACACATTAAAATTTTTAAATATTTTTTTTTGACAAAAATCCAAGATATTAAAAAAAATTATGAAAATAATAAAAGGAATCTTAGAGCTGATTAATATAAGCCCAAACACGAATGGATTCATTCTTTTGATTTCAAAGATATTCGCATTTAAAAATAAAAATCCGGCACAAAGGACCATGTTGCATGTCGTGAGAAATTTTACGTAAATATCTCCCTTAATATTATATTTATGGAAAATTTACAAAATACAAAAAATGCAAGGTTTTTCATGAGCAACAAGAAAATTCTGGAACTTTTAAGTTTTTTTATTTTTTTGACAAAAATCAAAAATACTAAATAAATTCATAAAAATATTAAAAGCGAATTTTAATGTAATTAAAATAAGCTCAAACACAATAGGGTTATCTCTTTTCATTCCAAAGATACTTGCATTTAAAAATAAAAATCCGGCTCGAAGGACCATGTTGCGAGGATTTTTTCGCAAATATCTCCGTTAATATTAAATTTACGAAAAAAGTATAAAAGGCAAAAAATGCATGTTTTTTTATGACCAATAGGAAACCATTTAGACTTTTATAGATTTTTAATTTTTTTCTCTTAAAAACGTATTAAAAAAATTATAAAAATAGAAAAAAAGAGAATTTTGAGCAGACTAAAATAAGCCTAAACACGATAGGGTTATGTATTTTTATTCCAAAGATATTTGCATTTAAAAATAAAAATCCGGTTCAAAGGACCATGTTGCGAAGAGTTTTTTATAAATAACTCCGTTAATATTAAATTTACAAAAAAAAAGTATAGAATATTGTCTCCTATGCTACAATGCATGTTTTTTAGGAGCAATACAAATATGATAAGGTTATATAGGAATATTAATTATAAAATTAATAAAAGAAAATTTTGAACTGATTAAAATAAGTCTAAGCACGATAGCGTTATTTCTTGTAATTCCAAAAATATTCGCATTTAAAAATAAGATCCGGCTCGAAGGACCATGTTGCCAGGAATTTTTCGTAAATGACTGCGTTAGTATTAAATTTACTAAAAATTTTCCGAAGACAATAGGAAAATCCTCCAGATTTTAAAGTTTTTTAGTTTCTTTGTCAAATATTAGCAATATTAAAAAGATTCATTGGAATATTAAAAGAGAATTTGAAGCTGAATAATATAAGTCCAAACACGTTAGGGTTATTTCTTTTCATTCCAAAGATATTCGCTTTTACATATAAAAATCCGGCTCAAAGGACCATGTTGCGACGAGTTTTTCGTTTATAACTCCTTTAATATTAAATTTACGAAAAATTTACAAAAGACCTAAAATTCATATTTTTTTATGAGCAATAGGACAACATTCCAAATTTAGAGATTTTTAATTTTTCTGAAACAAATCTAAAACAGTAAAGGAACTTATGAAGATAATAAAAGAGATTTTGAAGCTGATTAAAATAAGCCTAAGCACGGATTCCAAGGATATTCGCATTAAAAAATAAAAATTCGGCTCGAAGGACCATGGTTACGAGGAGTTTTTTGCCAATATCTTCGTTAATATTTACTTTATTGAAAAATTACACAAGTTAAAAAAGTTTAGTTTTTTTAAATCCGAAACTTATTAATAAAAAAAAATTTTAACCTGATTTATTGATCCAATAAATGATGCATCCACCCCCAATTCAGTAAAATTTAAAAGCAATATACGGATTTAACAATAAAACTTTTATTTATTAAACATTCATCCAGCATCATCGCTGTTCATTTGTATTTGTATACCAACAAGAGGTATTTACCTCCCCATCAAATTACCATGTTAAAAATGTATGTATGAAGGAATTTTTTTTTAATAAACAAAAAACAATTGAACAATATCTTGGGAGATGTTTTAATTAATAATAAATGTACATGAATAATCAGACAGAAATATTATTTATTGTACAATTGTGGCCGATAAATGAATTAATTATGTAGTTGCTAGCATAAATAGAAAATTGTACTATCACGCAACAGAGGTGGGATTTGTTTGTATTTAAAGACAAAGCAAGGAAAAGTTTTTTTTTAGGTTATAATGCCATCATTTCTATTATTTAGGAATATGTTTAAAAAAATATATATGATATACCTTTTACATAACCCTCCCTACAGGAAAATAAATTTAAATTTATTCATTCTTATATCTCCAGTATGTGCTGGTATATATAGGGTTATTATGTAATCCCATCGATTTTGCACGGAGGGAAATGTTCCGCGAAAGAAAAATGAGCGAAAAAAAAAGCGAAATTCTATATCCCCCCAGGGCTTTAAGAGCTTATAAAGGCGCCACTAAAAATATTTTTCGGGCGTTTATAAAAGTGTTTAGCACCCCAGGAAAACCTCCGTGTATTATAACCTTGAGAGAAAAGTTTGTCGCATTTTTACTACGGGGGCTATATTTGAGTGAAACAGTGTGAGAAGGTGGTGGTGTAGTTATTATTATTATTATTATTATTTTATTAGATATTCTGTATATTCTGTATAGCTGTATGAACTAAGTAGGCATTACAATATATTTCAATAAATCTTCAAATGTCAGCTTTCAAATTTAAACACTAAACATGTCCAATTTATCCAGACGATTCTTAAAACAGTTTACAGTAGGAGCAGTTATGACATCTACGGGTAACGAATTCCAAACATCAAACACTCTATTAGGCAAAAACATTTGACGTGATTTAACTATCTTAACAACCAAAACGCCTTTTTAAAAAATATTATTTTATTTGAAAATTAATTAATACAAATTGTTGGGGATTTACCCGCTTTTCGGTTCACTCTTATCCGTAATAAATAAAACCAACTAATTATTCACTTAATATTCTTTACTACGTATTTGTGCGAAGTTATTTTCACAAAGCCAAACCAATATGACAACAAAATGTTTTTACAAGACGACCAGAAGAGAACTACTGGCTTACAGTCACGTACGACATGAAAACGTCGATCGATCAAAAATTGTCTATATTTAGATATACAAAGGGACTGTGTTGTGCTGCCGCCACTAGTGAAATATTGTAACCTGCAATGCGTGGTTGCCGTTACAACAAATTTATATTTGAACTCAACATACCCCCCACCTTGAAAGGGCATCTTTCAATTAAGATTAACTATCTACATATTTGCAAAGACAACCTTAGCTCACTAAAACTAAAACAAACTAAAATTTAAAATTTCTTAAGATTAATTCTTAACTAGATATCTCACTGTTTATTGGTAAAGAGCACAGTTGAGAGATACCACGTTTCACTTCACCAGTCTTCGTTTTAATTTTCACTACCCGCACTTTATTGTCTATGCCAGGAAATAGTTCAATTACCCTGCCAAGTCTCCATTGTAATGGAGGCAGGTTTTTATTCTTAATTATGACTAAGTCACCCACCTTAACATTATTTCTTTCAATGTACCACTTAGCTCTAACCTGTAATTCATTAATATACTCAGTACTCCATCTACTCCAAAAATGTTGAAGTAACATTT
Source organism: Anthonomus grandis grandis (assembly GCF_022605725.1). Classification (NCBI taxonomy): domain Eukaryota; kingdom Metazoa; phylum Arthropoda; class Insecta; order Coleoptera; family Curculionidae; genus Anthonomus; species Anthonomus grandis. The sequence goes on from NC_065547.1 coordinate 2,673,478, forward strand.
GCATATGCTGGTACATGGAAAGTTTAGATAATGAAACATGTTTTAAACTAGGATCTGGTAGGTTACACAATTTCCTACCTATCAAGAAATGCGATGGTGTTAATGCATCTAAGTCGTCAGGACTAGATGATATGGGCACCAATGGCCTAGAATTCAGAACTGACTCAATCTGAACTAGGACTGTGTATAGACATTCAAAAGTAAGCGTATTGTTACCAACAATTCTTTTTAGATGTAATTTACAAGATTTTATACCGGCCTCCCAAACTCCACCAAAGTTTGGAGAATAAGATGGAATAAACTTCCATACTATTTGTTCATTAATCATTGTTTCAGAAATTAAGTTAAGTTCTGTTTGTAAAAATTCCCCAAGTTGTTTCAATTCATTATTTGCCCCAATGAAATTGGAACCATTATCAGAAAAGATACATTTTGGTTTGCCACGTCTAGCGACAAATCTTCTAAAGGTCGAGATAAAACCTTCACTAGTTAAATTTGAAACTAACTCTAAGTGAATTGCTTTAGTAGAGAGACATATAAACAAACAAATATAACATTTAGTTATTTTAGCTCCCCTACCATTACGGTCTTTAATATAAAGAGGACCACCATAGTCCACCCCAACATTATAAAAAGGATATGCCAAAGTTACCCTTTCTTCTGGTAATGACCCCATAATCTGATTTAAAGAAGTTGGATTTGTTTTAAAACAAACAATACATTCAAATGAGACCTTTCTTGCCAAATTTCTTCCACCAATTACCCAATATTTATCTCTGATTACACTCAACAACATTTGAGGTCCAGGATGCAATAATCTTTTATGTTCATAAATAAATAGTAATTTGGTAAAATGATGTTTTGCAGGAAGAAGGATCTGATGTTTTTTATGATAATTAAAAGATGAATTTTGTAGTCTTCCCCCCACCCTTAGAAGTCCATTTTCATCAATAAAGGGATGAAGTTTAAAAAGGGAAGGGTTTAATTTAATAGTTTTGTCTTTATTTTTATCATGAGCCAATAAATTGATAAATTCCCAAAAACATTCTCCTTGTACCAATTTGATTGCTCTTATCCAAGCCAAATCTATCTCTTCAGGGGTAAAAGAATCTTTTATTTTACATTTACCAAGCTGCAACATATTTCTAAATCTCAAACAATAAGCTATAGTACGAATTAAACGTAAAATATTACTAAAATTTGTAAACTGAATGACATTATCATTATATGTTCTTAATTCACACATATGAATGTTCTTTTTCCTTCCTGGTAAAAACTCCAAAGGCTCTATTTTAAAGCCTGACCAATCAATATTCTCGCTGAACAAAAATTCAGGGCCATGCCACCATTTTGGACAATCTATAATATTTTCTGGTAATACGCCACGAGATAAAAGATCTGCAGGATTATCTGCAGATTTGACATATTTCCACATTTCGGGAGTAGTAAGATTTTGAATTTGTGATACTCTGTTTGAAATAAAAACTTCAAGTGTACTTGGACAGGTTCCAATCCATCCAAGGACAACTTTTGCATCACACCAAAGATGAATCTCCTCAATATTGAGCTCTATTGACTCAAGAACCTTTTTTAACAATTTTGCCAACAATAAGGCTCCACAAAGTTCCAAACAAGGGATTGTACGAGTTTTTAACGGAGAAACTTTAACCTTTGAACACAATAAAGATATTCCAATTTCATTATTTAAAGAAATTGTTCTTAAATAAATACAAGCTCCGTAAGCATCCATAGAAGCATCGGAAAACCCATGTAACTCTATTTTTGTTGGATTTACACAAATGACATGTCTTTTTATACATAAATTATTAAGTGTAGAGAACTGATTTTTTAATTTTACCCACTTAGAATTTAATTCCATTGGTAAAGTCTCATCCCAGGTCAACTTCTGAGACCATAACTTTTGAAGAAGAATCTTTGCCAGGATTATACAAGGTCCAAGTAAACCCAACGGATCAAAAATCTTTGCGACATCTGACAATATTGATCTTTTTGTTATTTTATGGGAAGTAGAAAATGAAATACTAAATTTTAGCATATCTGTCTTAAATGACCAATAGAGACCCAACGTTTTATAGTTTTCCTTTTCACCAAAATGTATTGATTCCAGGTTTGAAGTACTCTCACAAAGTGTTTTCATTACAAAAGGATCATTAGAAATCCATTTACAAAGATTCATACATCCTGATTTTAAAATTAAATCAATTTCTTTACTCAAAGTAATTGCATCTTGAGGATTTTTTGCCCCACTTAGCAGATCATCTACGTAAAAATCATGTAAAATGACCTTTGATGCCAAGGGATATTTATCAGAAAACTGCAATCCAAGTTCCTTTAAGCACCTTATAGCCAAATAAGGAGCTGACCTTGTTCCATAAGTGACTGTGTTTAATGTATATTCTTTAATATCATGACTAGGATCGGATCTCCATAGAATTTTTTGAAGTGATCTATCTGATGAATTCACCAAAACCATTCTATACATTTTTGTAATGTCAGCACAAACTATAATATTATGTTTACGAAATCTCAAAAGAATTCCCAAAAGGTCATCCTGTAAATTAGGACCTATATATTGTATATCATTGAATGACAATCCTGATGTAGTTTTTGCTGACCCATTAAATACCACCCTCAACTTTGTTGTAAGACTATGATCACTCAACACACCATGATGTGGTAAGTAATAAGAAATATTATTAGGAGAATCCTTAGCCAATGACATATGACCCAATTTTTCATATTCATCTAAGAATGACACATACAAATTTTTCAATTCTATATTTTTGTTTAATCTTTTCTCTAATGCCAAAAATCTATTCAAAGCATATTGCTTAGAATCACCAAGTTTAGAAGGATTATCACACAAAGGAATTTTTACCACAAACCTCCCATCAGGATTTTGAAAAGTTGAATCCAAGAATAACTTTTCACACTCTCTATCCTCCTGTGACAATACTTTATTTTCAATATCTAATTCTTCTATTGACCAAAATTTCTCAAGTTGATCTTGTATTTGAGAATTTGAATTATTTATAGTTAAATTACATTTAACTGTACTAAAATTATTTCCAATATTAATTGAACCAGTTGCAACCCAACCCAAACGAGTCTTTTGTAATATAACCTTATTATTTTTCAAAGTAAACTGTCCAATACAAAGAAGGGTATAAAATATTTCAGCTCCAAGTAGCATATCAATTTTTCCAGGAATTGCAAATGAAGGATCTGCCAATTTAATATGTGATGGGATATCCAACAAAGCATAATCTATATTTTGATTAGGAATAAAAGAACTTATCTCAGGAACGACTAAACAATCTACCTGGATTTTAAACTGATAATGAAGAGAATTTATTTCCAAAGTACACTTTTTATTTATTTTCGATGTTGTTTGATTTATTCCTGTAATAGAAATTGAAACGTCTTGACTTGTTAAACCCAATGCTTGCCAAGCTTCTAAAGTAATTAAATTTGACTGTGACCCACTATCTAGTAGAACACGCAATATCTGAGAATTATTTTTATTATCCACAACTTGTACCAAAGCTGTTGATAATAAAACCTCCGAAAAAGATTCAGACTCAAACGAACAACCAACATTAGCAAAAACAGAATTTATTTGTTGAATACTTGAATTCTGAGTATTTTCTTTCTTGTCTGAACTATCATTCGAATTCTGAGTAACATGAGCAGGATTATTATGATTTTCATAATGTAGCAAAGTATGATGTTTATGTCTACATTTTCTGCAACCACTAACTTCACAATCCCTACTCATATGACTACCTTTTCTTAAACAGTTCAAACATAAGCCCAACTGCTTAGCTTTCTGAAATCTATCTTTCACGGTTAACTTTATAAAATCTGAACAATTTGAAATATAATGACTATTACTCTCACAAAAAACACAATGACAAGTTTGTCCCAAATAAGATTTAGAGGTATAATCAATTTTTTGTTTAGTCCCATATTTGTGCCCCAATTTTTCTTCAACTTTAGGTTTAATTTTATTCTTCTCAAAAGAAGCCAACATTTCAATACGATTTTTTAAAAATGATTTAAATTCATTAAGAGTGGCAAGTCTATCACGAGGCTTTTTCTCCTCCCACACTCTTTGGGTTGTCAAATCCAATTTCTGACAAACCAAAAATATAATAATAGGATCCCAACTATCCGTATTTATGCCTAATTTATTCAATGAATATAAATTTCTATTAATACCATCCAAAATATTGCGCAAATCACTATGTGATTCCTTAGATATACCTTGTATTATAACCAACAATTTCAAATGATCATTTACCAAGACATTTGGGTTATCATACCTATCACAAAGCATATTCCAAATCACCTGATAATTTGACGCTGTTAGATCCACCAAATGTATCACATGTTTAGCTTCACCCTCTAAAGCTCCCTTTAAAAAATATATTTTTTCCAAGTCCCCAATAGAATCATTTGAATGAATTAATGAAATAAAGGTGTCCCTAAATTCCAACCAATCTTGTGTATTGCCATTAAACTTCGGAATAGGAATAGCAGGCAACTGAGGTCTCGAAATAATTATTGGTGTTGGTTGAGATGGTTGAACTTGTGGCTCATCACCCAAACCATCATTATTTTGTTGTTTTAAAATATGTTGAAATTTATGCACATGTAATATATTTTTATATAAAGAAATTGTCTTGAAATACAATGTCTCAAAAGCGAGTCCCTCTGCTACCTGATTTTCTAGAGTATCAACACTTACCTCATCCTCAATGGCTTCTTGTAATTCTTGAAATTTTGTATTTAATGAAATTAAATTTTGTAACCTACTCTCAACTTCCATAAGAGTCTCCAAATCTAATAGCTGTGGAGGTTGAGGCACATTTTGTATAATATTTTTAATAAAGTTGTTAGCTGTAGTGAGCTTACTCTTGATGCCCCCACGGCGTCTAATTAACACTGACACTGTTGGTTCCGTCATCTTTCAGATTGAGTCAACCTTAAAAAACTGTACAAATAAATAGCCCCTTTACTTAATGTAATGTAAGTACGAATGTAAGTAGGTACAAATTTACCAAAAAATAAATAACTAATTGATTTTCCACCAAAAAAATATAAAAAGTTAACACCAACTCATAACTTTTTCAATAAATGTTACCCAATGTAACCAATGATAATGTTAACAATACGTAACAATACACTCAATAATAATAATATGTACCAAACATCTAAAGAAATTAATTAAATCAAAGATATACCAAATCTTGTAATCTACCAAATAACTACAATAATCCCAATAATTATTGAATAATAATATCTCTTACAATAATTTGCCTAAATACTTACAATATTCCAAGATTATAAATATTTATGTATAATTTTAATTTAGACCAAATTTACCAATCGCAATCCAAATTGCATGTCGAATTGTCCAACCAAATTGAAATCCAATATTCCACCATAATTATTATATATGTTTTATAATACCAAAATTCCATAATCAATCCAAATTTCCAAGTCAAACATAGGGAACCAATTTCCTGACTGTTTTCTTCCAATTATCCAATTTTGGCTACCAATTACCAAAATCTGGCACCACTGTATAACAATATCTTAATCCCAATAACCTGAATATTGTTAAACTTGTTTTATTCTTTTATTGCAATTACAATAATATGCAATCCAAATTTACTAATACGTAGATTTTATCACCAAACATGCTATTTATCCCAATGATCCAAGTTTCTCTTCAGTATTTTGCTTTTCCAATAGCAGATGTTTTTTCCGGCATACAGCAGATATTCTAATAATACCAATCAGACGCCAACCGCCGGCCATATATTTTTTCTTGCACTAAATCTCCGGGCGAAGGACCATAATTTTGTTGGGGATTTACCCGCTTTTCGGTTCACTCTTATCCGTAATAAATAAAACCAACTAATTATTCACTTAATATTCTTTACTACGTATTTGTGCGAAGTTATTTTCACAAAGCCAAACCAATATGACAACAAAATGTTTTTACAAAACGACCAGAAGAGAACTACTGGCTTACAGTCACGTACGACATGAAAACGTCGATCGATCAAAAATTGTCTATATTTAGATATACAAAGGGACTGTGTTGTGCTGCCGCCACTAGTGAAATATTGTAACCTGCAATGCGTGGTTGCCGTTACAACAAATTTATATTTGAACTCAACACAAATTACATGCTAATTGTCTTAGCAACTTCAATTGACTAACTCGATAATAACAATGAAACAGTTTTGTTGTAATAAAATGCAGGGTCAGCAGCTAGTGGCTTCCATGGTTGTACAGGGTGGCTCGTCACATAACTCGTGTTTTTGTTTTATACATCTGTCTTTTAATTTTAAAGTGTGACCGCGTAGTCTAATATCCCGATTTCTTTTAAATAGTTCGTTTAGATCACAGCCCAAATAATTATACAAGATTCTGAATGTAAAAATTAAATCACCACGAAGCTTTCTGTTTCTCTTTGGTACGTTTCAAAGTGAAATAATTTTCTTTCAACTGCATATAATGACGTCGCCAAACAACGCCTTCTTGACTACTTCTTTTCTTTGTTCAGGCTCCTCTAACATTTTCAATATCTTTGTTTGAGGAGTATCTTCAACATTCTTTTTGTTTTTATTTTTTAATCTAGCTAATCTTTTTTTGTACTTCTCAAGTTTTTTCTCTAATCGTCGTGCGATCGTTTCATTTCTTTCCTTGTTAAACTTCTTTCGTCGCTTTGTGGCTTCTTTTTTTCTTTGCTGTAGACTAGCACTGGAAACTGCTGCGCTTAAAGCTGGAGATTTTTGGACCGGAACTGCTTCTGATAACGGCGTATTTTCTGGTACAAAAGTGTTAGTGACGTTTTTCAGTCTTAGTCTTTTGGCTCGGTATACGGTACAATGTTTTTTCCACTTCTTTAGGGCAGATCTGTGCTCTGCTCTGCTCTGCTTAGGTTAGATTTCACAATATTTCAAAAATTGATGTAAAATAATTTGTTAAGAAACAACCAATCAATTTAGACCTAGATAATAAAACAAAAAGCTATATATGGAAATAATTAAAATAATTAACATAAATATTATTACTTACCAGAGGATTGTGTGTGGTAGCGGACCAAATGCGTGTTCACCTTATAAATGACACTCTAATGGCGCGTCCACATTATGCCGAAAGAGACCGATCGGCCTGTGTTGCTCAGCACGTTCGGTTTGGCATAATCGAGTCGGCATTGCGTTTATATTGCTTTGTAGTGTGGACGTCCCGATCGGTACCGGCTGCCGAATCATCATTAGTGCATCGCGTTTGGAACGTAGTAGTGTCGTTTCCCATCTGCGTATGTTTAAAAGTGGTTTAAAATCATGAGTGATGACGAAGACGTTCTTTTAGCTGCTGCTGCAGCAATCATAATTAGAGTAGTCGCTAGTGAACGTCGTTGCTTTCGCTTTCGGAGATTTTGGATTCGCCCCAGTATCCTCAATGGTAGAAAGAAGTATAGAGCTAGTGAATTTATGAAAGATTTACTACTTGATTGGGTAGATGAGTTAAATTTTGAGTACAGAAACGACGTGGGGTTCAGCAACTTTTTCAGAATGAAAATTTCTGATTTTGAGGTTTTATTGAATATGATTGGACCAAAAATTCCTAAAAAAAAACTACTTCCTTCAGGAAAGCTATTCCTGCAAGTGAACGCCTTGCAGCGACACTGCGTTTCATTGCGACTGGAGATTCGTACCATTCATTGATGTACACTATGAAGATATCCAAGCAAGCTATTGTGTTTGTGACGTCCTTGTCGAAGCTCTTCAAAATTACGTCAAGGTAAGAAAAGTAAAAAAATAGAAAAAAAACTTTTGATTTATTTATGACACTGGGGAAAAAGGCATCAAAATACGACTACATTATGTGTTATTAAACAAACACTGTCCGGCATCAGACCTTGAAATCTAAAAACAAGGTGGTTAAAGATTTCTTCTTTTAAAATTGTCTTAAGAAACCATACGTGTTAGTAGAAAAAGAGTACTGAAAAATAGTTTTACAAATTCAAAAAGAAAAGTAAATAATTCAAAATTAGAAAAAGAAAAATGATGTTTGAAAAGATAATCCAAAATAGTAGAGATCTTCATGTGCCAGAAAGAAGCGTTAAGTGTGTAGAGTCATCCTCATGGCTTGAGAGTGCTGCTGGGAGTAGTTGTCCATAAAGCCATCAAAGAAAACAGAGTATTTATGTAGGGGTCTCCGCTGCTGCCTGTTTCTCTTGGGAAGTTGATGGTTGAGTTGAAACTTGGCCTTGAACTTCTCCTCCATTTCTAGTGTCTTCCTCTTGTAAATCTTTTTCTCCCTCATCATAATCCACTGAATCCTGAAACAAACATTTTTTTTTTAAATTTTCAGATGCCATAAAGAGAAGAAGAATGGGAAGAAATCGCCAAACAATATGAAGAAAAATGGAACTTTCCGAACTGTGTCGGAGTCATAGGTGTCGAGCACATCGCTGTGAAGGCTCCGATTCATTCTGGATCGGAATTTTTCAATGATAAGGGTTTTTTTAGCATCGTATTGCTCGCTGTAGTAGACGCAAATTACAATTTTATATATGTGAATGTGGGTTGTCAAGCGAGAATTTCCGATGGTGGCGTCTTCAATAATACATTTTTTAAAAAAGGACTTGAAGAAAACAGTCTACATATTCCTGCACCACGGACATTGCTTGAGCGAATCACCCCGAGTTTTTTTTGTAATAGTTGTGGACGATGCTTTCCCTCTCACTCCCAATAATATGAAACCATACTCCGGATGTCATGATAAAGGAACAAAGAAAAGGATATTCAGTTATAGATTAAGCAGGGCGCGCAGAGTTTCAGAAAATTCATTTGGTGCACTATCGACCAGTTTTCGCGTATTTAGATCTCCCATGGAATTGAAACCTGAAACAGCAACGAAAGTAACGATGGCTGCTGTTCACTTTCATAACTATTTGCGGAAAATCGCTTCAAGATCTGTCTATAACCCTGTCGGAATATTCGACTTTGAATCTGCACGAGATGGGGAAGTTACTCCTGGACTTTGGAGGCAAGACACTTCTTCTTCTCAACTAAGCGACCTCCCAAGAGTTCCAAGAAGAAGTGGGGCGACAGCTTAAGCTATCAGAGATGAATTCGCGGAATATTTTGTCTCTGCTCAAGGCGAAGTGAGTTTTCAGTACAAAAAATAAATGCCCACATATTTATTAATGTTAACGCAACCCGTTAACGTCCACAGGACACATTTTTTAAGTTTCAGTTTGAATTGATACCTCGCAATGAATTCGAACAAGAATAACTTAAAACTAATTGTACCCTATGTTTTCAAGGGTGCTCTTTCGAATGATGATGGTTAGAAGTCAAAAAAAATTTTGTCCTCTAAAAAATTAAAAATTAAAAAAAAAATTTCATAACTTATTTTTTTTAGCCTATACATTTTTTTATCGTCTAAAACCGGTTGAAAAGGTGTCCTCGATATCTGAGCTAAGAGAGAGGACTGTTACATTTATTTAAATAATTTTTTATCCAGGCAAAATGGCGGCCGAAACAAAAAAAATATATTTTAAACGTGATGATTCTTTTTCAGAAAGTTGAGGTGTTGGCGAAAAATTTATAAGAATAAAAATGTCTTAAAATTTTCAAGGAACACTCTTAAATTTTTTTCAAAACTTTTTAACAAAATTTTTGATTTTTGGAAAATTCAAATATTTTAAATTTCAAAAAAGTTGACAAAAAGTTTTGAAAAAATTCAAGAATATTTCTTGACTAATTCTAAGACTTTTTTGTTCGAATAAATTTTTAATTAAAGTCCATAGTTTTGAAGAAAAAAATTCGTGAAAAACATTTTTTTTTTTGTTTCGGCTGTTTATATTGATATCACAGGGCTATTTTAGGTTAACCTACTAACGGGCAAAATTGAATTTTCAAATCGAGAAATTTAAAAAATAAAAATATGAACTTACCTCAATATTATCTACTGTTTTTCGTGGTTTATTCTTGTCGGTTAAGAACAACATAGCTTGGTACGCAAACCATTTGCTTACGTACGCTTCGTCAGTACCACTTCCAGTTTTCTTGCTTTCGAGTTCTTTCTTTCTTTCCCTCGAAAAATGGCTTTGTAAATTTTTGATTTTTCGCTCAACCTCCTGCTTCTCTATACCAAATGAAACAGCAATTTCCGTGAGACCATCATGTCTTCGGTTTTTATTTTTGTAATCGGAATTTGAACTGTTCCATAATGAAGAACGAACACGATACATATCAATAAAGGCCAACGTTTCTTCGTCAGTCCACGTCATAATTCTAAATTAAAAGCTAAAACTCCGAACTCAATGCAAAAAATAACGCACTGTCACCAACTCTAAACATTTTAAAAAGAAATAAAATAAATCTGCACGCATGCGACCTTCCTTAAGCCCTAAAGCCACCCGGCATGTACACACTTGTGGATTTTGATTTCATTCGGTTCGGTTTTCTTTGAAGGAGACCGACTTTAGTCGGGTTGAATTCGGCATGATTCGGGCCGGCTTTCGGCAAGTCGGCAAGGCCGATCGGCACGTCTACACTAATTCGGTTTTGTCGATCGGCATAAGCCGAATGATGCCGATTGGCATAGTGTGGACGCGCCTTTACACTAAACAAAATGTCGCCGCATTCGGCAATGTTGCTAACTTCATACCAGTTTGCGTTTCGTTTCACTAAGAAAGCGTTCGTAAATATTACAGTTTTTTTTTATCATGCATTTAAATTTTTGGCAGGGGACTGTGTGAAAATTCTGTGGAAAAACTTCTAGGTGATTATTAAATATGATAAAATTCGTAATTAGACCTTGTTTTACGAAAATAATATAACTTAATTATTTTTCTTTGTGATATTAACTGCCAAATGTATTTAGTTTCAATAACTCCTTCGTAATTCTAACTTTTAGGCGGGAATATAGTGCTGGGGACTGTATTTTGAGGTTTTAAAAACAATGGGTCCATAAAGTTTCATTAAGAGTGATTTTTTTTAAATAATTAAATTACCTTTTGTAAAAAAATCGGTCGGGACAGCCGATTACGAGGTTACAAAGAATCACACATATATTATATAAGATAACATAAGTGCAAAAAAAAAATTCCTCCCTCCCCCTATACAAACTAAAATTTCACATCACACACACTATACGTTAATTATTATTATACATGCGAAAAAAAAACACAATCACACTTGCAAATGATACAAATTAGTATTAAGGAATTATGTAATGCCAGTTGCGATGATGACTAATGACGGTTTAAATGATGTCAGCTGCTGATTTATCGCTGTCCTGTAGCGTTTAATGATGATTAGTCCGAGGTTAGAGGTTCAGGAATGCATGTGGTGGCCAGTTTGGAGGTTAGAATCATTATATTAATGCTGGATTGAATTAATTAAGTGCGCACCTGCAATTCATTTTTATCGTATTCGGAAGTGTATTGTTGTAATTTATCGCTTTGTAATAAAATAATCAAGAGGATTAGGTAAAAGTGATGTGGTCTGCTGCATTTTCATTTGTTTCGTATCCTAAAATCAATACCTTCTGGGGCTTTTAATACCGCATTAAATACACACCAAACGGTTGTCAGACGATAAAAATTCAACTTGAAAAACTTAGCTGAAATTCTGCGATACAAAAGGGGTTTTTATTTGTCTTGAATTTCCGTGGGTATGAAGTCAAAGCTATAGGTTTCAACAGTTTAAAATTTCTAACCTTTCCTAAGCTTTACCCTAATTTTCCCTACAATTTCCACTAGCAACCTAATACCATTTATACATCAAATTAAAGCACATTTAATTCCCTTTTTAACTATATAAATATTGTTGCCATATTTTTAAAATTTTCGAGAAATAGTTGAAAATTACTTCACACGAAAACGAATACGAAACACATGAAAACACAAAAAAATTGATAATTTTTTTTCAAAAAACAATTTAGACTTGGATTTAACCGCTCAAGCAGAATGTGCTTTCGTTTTTCACTCTATCAAACATGCTCATAGTTATTTATCAACTGATTGTGCGGGAAAAATGCCGAACGTATTTTATTCGGCCACCTCAGAAAAGTCAGAAGATATTGCCAAATGTTTGGTCGAAAGTTTGACAGAAGCTAACTTAAATATTTTAAACGTTACGGCTTATTGCGCAGATACGCTTCCGTAAACTTCGGCAAAAAGCAAGGTGTTATTACTGAACTCGACAAATTAAATCAAAATATTATTCCTGTTGGATGTGTTTGCCATATCATACATAATGCCGGGAAGCACAGGCAAGTAACGCTTAAGTATGATGTTGAATCTTTAGTTATTAAGTGTTCCAATGAATTTAGTAGTAGCACAAAAAAAGTGAATGAATTTTCATTTTTTGCAAAGAAGAATGGTCTGATTTATTAAGAGCCGTTTTAACAAGATGGCTTTCTTTAATTCCTGCCACTGAACGTCTTTTAAAACATTTTAGTCCCGTTAAATCATATTTTCAATCGCAAGAACGACCCCCGCCATTACTGGAAACTTTTTTAAAGATGAGCTTGCTGAAGCTTATTTAGGTAAGCACATATTAATTATTTCAACGTCTTAAAATTTGTTACTTTAAAGTTTTTTCCAGTTTTGTGTGTCAAGGTATTAATCTTTTGCTGGTGAAAATTTTTGAGTGTTGTTTCTATGATAAAGATCTTTATATAAAATAGTATTGTTCTTCTAAGCTACACGTTTTTTTTTATTTGTAGGTTTATTACTTAATATCGAAAAATTCGATGCACAATACAATAACTAAGTTAGAATCTGAAAAAACGTTATCAATAGAATTATTTAATATTATGCAATCACTGAGATGCCCATTAAAATTAAAAAAGGAACAACAGTTTTATGGATCCATAGCGCTTTCTCTATTAAGAAAGTGCGATGATCACACGAAACTTACCATGTTTAAACGAGAAGCAGATGTATTTTTGGAGAGAATTATAAACTACTTGGAGAAATGGTAAATATTTTTTATAAACTAACAACTAAAGTAGTTAAAAACGTATTTAAATTAATTTGTAGCGTTGATTGAAGAGGCGAGAAGATACGCATATTTACGGGCAAAAACGTGACCCAAAAAGCGCGCGGCGGGTAGATGGCGCCACGCTCAAACGCGCGCGGAAATCTTTTTGCCGTTTGTGTCTCATTATTGTTTAGCGGAGCTCGCCAGCATCGTCTAAGGGAGTTTTTGCATGTTTGGCGTATTATTTTGTATTATTATTGTTTTGAATTATGTCAAATTCAAGCAAAATTAACGAGTGTGCTTATCGGGGATGTACTAATACTAGGAAGAGAAAAAACAATTGTCTTAGTTTTTTGAAAATTCTTTTAGTTTTTTTAAATGGGAAACTGAAAAATACCAGCAAACGAGAGAAAAACAAACTTCTAAGAAGCCGCATAGCAAAATACGTATCGTATCTAATCAATTATTGAAAATTAAATCTTGCCTCTTCAGTCAATGTTTAAACAAATAAAATAAAAAATATTGATAAAGATTGTTTAAATAATCTTTATATGTAAATACTTTTACTACCATTTATTTATGATTATTTCGTTATGTAAAATTTTCTGCTAAAAATATATACGAGCCCCGTCTTATTTCAGTTGGCCCGCTTAGTAAAAAATGAATTTATTATTCTTTTATCGAATCTTTATTCCACAATATTACAATACCAAAAAGTATCTCATATAAACAATATGTGTTATCTCTAAAATTAGATTTTGGTTGATTGATAAATTTTTGAATCATATTTTAAATAGTAGAAATAAATTTCTTGTTTCTATTTTTTCTTTTATTTTAACTCTTTAGGCATATACAAGGGTTCTATTCATTAGGTCCGAAATCCACTAGCAAGAAATTTGGGATAGTTTTAATCAGGGGTAGTATCAGAACTTAATAAACCCCATGCCTCAAAGAATTGCGACTGTTTTAAAAAATAAATATATGTTCAATATAAATGAGTTTACTTTCCCATTTTGTTGTGTTTATAGAGTAAGTAAAGCTTATTATTTGTTTAAAACTATATAACACTATAAAATTTGTCTTTTTTTTTTGGGGGTTTAAACAGAAATTATTAAGAATTTTCAATTGGGCCAACTGAAGTGGGACGGGGCTCGTATAATATGAACAATGTCATTACATGGCGATTATTCATAATGCCCAATGCCCGGGCAATTTAAGAAATATGATGCTATTTATCAAACCAGAATATTAACCCAAAAATAATCCAATTTTACCATTTTCTTTGGTTGGATATATAGGGTTGGATTGTTTTTGGGTTATGTATGCTGCTTATGTATTTTCGAAATCAATTATTTTCTTGGGTATTGGTAATTGTTAAAACATAAAATTTATCTTGCTTTAACATATAATTTTAATAACGTTTCGGTCTTCATATTCTTGACCTTTATCAAATCTACAATAGACATTTTTAGATTTAAAAAAAATACATTTAAAAGTTTTCAGCTAAAAACTTACCCTATAAAACATAAAAGTCAATCTAAAGGTGAGTAACATATACAGGGTGTTCCGTTGATCATGTTACAAACTTCTATGGCAGATAGAAAACGTCAAAAGAAAAACAAAAGTTCATATAAACATGGTTCCGGAAAAGCTTCCTCAGGGAGCTAGAGCTCTTTGAAAATAACCTTTAAAAACTAGTTTTTTTTTATAGCTCTGGAACTACTTTAGCTACCGCAACCAATTTTGGGAGGTAAATTATTGTTAGTACGTTTATTCTTTTGAACCTACTAAATAAAAAAAATATTTACCAGGGGCTTCAGAATCAGGAGAGTATTTGGTAAATTTGGGCCCATTTCTTTAAGACTTTAATTTCTGCCCCAACGTGGTTTGGACATTAGATTATGATGTTCCTATACTTTTTACATAAAAAAAGGTGCTCTTAGTAAAAGTCGGTAAATATCACCGTTTTTGTGGAAATTGACTAAAACCAAACTAAGATGCTGTATCTTGAATTAATTATTTTAATAATAATAATAATGCTAATTCATTGCCACTGTCAGTATTTTTTACATGATATTAATTCCCTTTTTATTACGGTTAAGTAATGGATTACACTTTTGCTGAATACGCCGATATGCTTTTAATTTATGGGGAAGTTCGATGTAATGGTAGAGCTGCTTCTGGACTATATGAAGAGTGGTTTCCCGAAAGGCGAATCCCAGCTCACACACTTTTTGAAAGGGTTAATCAACGGCTCAGGGAGACTGGCTCTGTTAAAATAAAACGCCAAGATAATGGCGCGCAAAGGAACATCCGAATCCCGGATTTTGAGGAAGAAGTGCTTCAGCGATTTGAAGATAACCCATCAGTAAATACTCGAGCAGTTGCTGATGCGATGCATGTAAATCATGTTAGGGTATGAACAGCTTCTTCGGCCCTACCACCTGCAAAAGGTGGAATCATTAGGACCCAATGATTTTAGGCCCCGCGTGAATTTTTGCCAGTGGTTTCTTGACCGGTGTACAGAAGAACTTCAATTTCCAAAATATGTCCTTTTTACTGACGAGGCTTTATTTACAAAAGAAGGCATTTTTAATTCTAAGAATAATCATGTGTGAAGTGAGGAAAACCCTTGGTGGATGATGAATATCCATGGTATTCATTTTAGCAGCTATCAACATAAGTTTTCGGTCATTTGTGGGCCGGCATTGTTGGAGAACGCTTAATTGGTCCAATTATGTTGCCTCCTCGTTTAACGGGAAATATTTATTTAATTTTTTTAAGAAATGTACTGCCAGAACTATTAGATGATCTGCCCCTAAATATACGACAGAACTTATGGCTACAACACGATGGAGCGCCAGCTCATTTTCCACTTATTGTCCGCGAGTTTATAAATAAAAATTTTGCAAGGCGCTGGATTGGCCGCGGAGGCCCTGTCACCTGGCCAGCGCGCTCACCAGATTTGAAACCCTTAGATTTTTTTCTTTGGGGGCATATGAAAAGTCTCGTATATGAAACTCCAGTCGAGTCAGAAGAAGACCTGGTGGCCAGAATTTCCGCAGCTGCTGAAGTAATCCAAACCACGCCTGATATTTTTAACCACGTCAACCTTAATATGGTGCGTAGATACAATAAATGTATCGATCGTGGCGGCCGGCATTTTGAGCAATTAATATTTTAAGTTTATTTTTGTAATGCCAATTTTTAATAAAATTTGTTTACGTTTCTAAAATTATTAATTTGTTGGTTTTTTAGTACACTTAAAATCATTTAAACATTTTATGCCTCAAGGTAATTAAAGTGACAGTTAATTAATTTGAGTACCAATTTAATAAAGTGGCTGCCTTAACTTTTTTTAAACATTTATTTTATATTTACGCCAGTTTTTTTTTTTTTAATTGTTTATTAATAATAATAGATAATTCATTTTTGTATCTCATAACTTGCTTTTCGTCAATTTTCACAAAAACGGTGATATTTATCATTTACCGACTTTTACTAAGAGCACCTTTTTTATGTAAAAAGCATAGGAACATCATAATCTAATACCCAAACGGGCAGAAATTAAAGTCTTAAAGAAATGGGCCCAAATTTACCAAATACTCCCCTGATTCTGAAGCCCCTGGTAAATATTTTTTTTATTTAGTAGGTTCAAAAGAATAAACGTACTAACGATAATTTACCTCCCAAAATTGGTTGCGGTAGCTAAAGTAGTTCCAGAGCTATTAAAAAAAAACTAGTTTTTAAAAGTTATTTTCAAAGAGCTCTAGCTCCCTGAGGAAGCTTTTCCGGACCCATGTTTATATGAACTTTTGTTTTTCTTTTGACGTTTTCTATCTGCCATAGAAGTTTGTAACATGATGAACGGAACACCCTGTATATGTTTTTAAGGTTAATTTTTTTTCAAGGTATTTTTTTTTAATTTATAAGCCGTAGGCCCAAAAGCTTAAAACACTTTACCATATGTATATTTTTGCACCATGTATAAAAAATAACAGCCTCTGGTTCTGCCGAAATGTAGGCAAACTCTATAATATACTGTACTTTTAAAAATAAGCAAAATTATATTACTTATATTACTTATTAGATTTTATACTTAAAAATTAGAAAAAAAAACAAAATATGAAACTAAACCTTTCAATATTTTCTCCCAAATTTATACTATGGAATATGCGAATATGTCCTCAAACAGAAATAGCGCAATGCGAAAACTCCCGTTTCTCTGCGATATTATGTCTGGTAATTTTTAATACCAAGGCTGCCAAGCGAGTTTCATCATTCCTACGTATGAGGGCGCCACCTCCTAGCTTCTAAATTGCTAGATAAAGCAAAGAACGGCTGGCTGCCGCGGTCACGAAATTTTATACAGTATTTGCGCATCTTTTCCCTTTTCAATCAACGTTTGTAGGTATAACTTTTGTGACGATAATAAGTTTAAATCACTTAGTGCAATGGCTTTGCAAAATAAGCCAAATATGAATAACTTTTTGAAAATTTGCGAAGATTTCCATATCGAAGTTAATGAAGATTTAATTTTTGATGAATATTTTACCTTACTAGATTTTATAGAAATTTTAATGAGCTAACTGCAGATCAGCAATGGGTAGCCTATTTCAAAAAAAGTAATGCCCCCAATTTTTTTAAAACTTGCTCATTAGTTTTCTCCCTTCCGCATTCAAATGTCATGAGCGAAAGAATTTTTAATTTAATGGGTTTGGCATGGAGAAAAGAGAGAAACCGACTGGACATAAAAACATTAGAAGCCGAATTAATGGTAAAACATAATTACAGCCAGTCTTGCCAAGAACTTGCTAAATTTTTAAAAAAGGATGGTTCACATATTATAAAAAAGGTTAAATCTAGCCAAAAATATTAATAACCTTTAGTGTGTTTAGAGTTTAGTGATATTTTATTTTTGCAATTACATAAATATTTTTTTGTTTAGTTTAAGGTTTTAAAAATAATTTTTTTACGTTGTTATTTGTTTTTACTTATTTGTTTTATCCTGGAAAAATTTGGCCAAGACTTGTTAAATAGTTTCCAAAAAAAATTATCTTTATGTTAAGTTTTCTAAGTTGTGTTTTATTATCTATAATATTCTCATGCTTTTTATGCCAAAGTGTGGCATAATTAAGGCGTGACACCCCAAAAAAAATTTTCCTGCGTCGCTTTTTATTTTCCCCTCAAAGGCACTATCCACCTCCCGCTTTTCAATTTTTAAAATCTGGCAACCCTATTTCCACTATCAATCTCATAACATTTATGCATCATATTAAAGCTCATTTAGTTCTCTTTTTAATGAGATAAACATTGTTGCCAGATTTTTTAAATTTCCAAAAATATTTAAAAATTACTTACAGGAGTACCTGATCTAACCTTTGCTTAGTTTTACCCTAATTTTCCCTACAATTCCTACCATTAACCTCATAAAATTTATGAGTCATATTAAAGGTATATAAACATCGTTGACATATTTTTAAAATGTTCGAGAAATATTTAAAAATGACTTTCAGGAACACCTGATCTAACCTTTCCCAAGTTTTACCCTAATTTTCCCTCCAATTTTCACTATCAATTACATAACATTTATGCATCAAATTAAAGCTCATTTAATTCTCCTTTAAACGATATAAACATTGTTGCCATATTTTAAAAATTTCCAGAAATATTGAAAAATGACTTTCAGGAATACCTTTTCAAACCTTTCCTAAGTTTTACTCTAATTTTCTCTATAATTTCCACTATCAACCTCATAACATTTATACATCAAATTAAAACTCATTTAATTCTCCTTTAAACGATATAAACATTGTTGCCATATTTTCAAAATTTCCAGAAATATTTAAAAATTACTTCCAAAAACACCTAATCTAACCTTTCTTAAGTTTCACCCTTATTTTCTCTACAATTTCACCCATCAACTTCATAACATTTACGCATCAAATTAAAGCTCATTTAATTCTCCTTTGAACGATATAAACATTGTTGCCATATTTTTAAAATTTCCAGAAATATTTAAAAATTACTTGCAGGAACACCTTATCAAACCTTTCCTAAGTTTTACCCTTATTTTCTCTACAATTTCCACCATCAACCTTATAACATTTAAACATCAAATTAAAGCTCATTTAATTCTCCTTTCAATTATATAAACATTGTTGCCATATTTTCAAAATTTCTGAGAAATAGTTTAAAATTACTTCCAGGAACACCTGATCTAACCTTTCCTAAGTTCTACCCTAATTTGCTCTACAATTTCCCCCAACAACCTCATAACATTTATGCATCAAATTAAAGCTCATTTAATTTTCTTTTAAATGATATAAACATTGTTGCCATATTTATAAAATTTCAAGATGTATTTAAAAATCCCTGATCTAGCCTCCTCCAAGATTTACCCTAATATTCTCACTACATATAATCAAATTTTTACCTCCGAAGTGTTTTGTCAAAACTAGACGATATTTACTCGAGTATATTATGACGAAGAGAACAAAGAAGAACTATTGAACCCATTTGACCCAGTGACTTCGATGGTCCAAGCGCCGCTTATCTGAACGGAACGATCTTTGACTGTTATTCTTCCAACAACGAGCGACTTTCCTTTGTTACGGAAATCAGAGTTACAATGCGGTTTTTTGTTCGTTTTTAGGCGATATTTATAATAGAAATTAACATTTATTTAGTGGCATTAGACTTGGTGCTCACTTGAGTGCCTCGCTTATAATCCAATTAAAACTGACTTACACACATTAAGAACACGCCCCTGGTGACTAACAATAACATTACACGACTTCGATTACCTCATGTTACATGTTACGAAATCGAACGGGATCATTTTACCATCCCACGCCTACAACAATGTTATTATACCTAGCGCCAGTTTGTTTATATATGTATTGTTTACTCACCGTCAATTTATTATGTAAATAATAATAATATTTTTTCCTAAGTGAACTTACAAAAGTGCTATTCTATGACCATATAAGTAAAAGAATAAACATTAGGTCACCTTATGTAGGTTTTACTGTTAATGTCAGTTTAAAGCACCACTACATCCATCCTTCTTATTCAGTTTGGCGTTTCAGTGGAATACTTTGTACGTTTAAAGGTTATGTATGTTTCTGCTTCTTCTGCATTAGTTTGACAGCTGCTGCAAAGAATACAGAGTGGCTTATTTACTAATTATTGCCCTATTGTGCTCTATATCTTGGTTACTATTGATTTTATGAATTGTTGTCTTATAATAAGAATTCAAAATTAAATTTGCTTTAAAAAGCTCTTATAAAACTTTCTTGTAGGTCAAACAGTTTTTAAGATATTCTCAAAAAACGTTGTAGTAGAAGTGGAAGTGGTATGCAAGGATTAAGTTTTATGTTTTGCTTAATATCTCGGTTATTGTTGATCTTATAAAATTTTATCTTATAACAATAATTCAAGGAAATCGAATTTGCATTAAAAGACTCTTACAAAACTTTTTTGTAGCTCAATCAGTTTTTAAGATATTCTTCAAAAACTTTTTAGTAGAAGTGCAAGTGGTATACAAGTATGAAGTTTTATGTTTTGCTTAGTATCTCGGTTGCTGTAGGTCTTATGAAATTTTGTGTTATAACAAAAACTCATGAAAATTAAATTTGAATTAAAAACTTTTACAAAACTTTCTTGTAGGTCAAACAGTTTTCACGATATTCTCAAAAAACTTTAAAACTTTGTAACAGAAGTGCAAGTGGTATACAAGGATTCAGTTTTATGTTTTACTTAATATCTCGGTTACTGTTGATCTTATGAAATTTTCTCTTATTACGAGATTTCAAGAAAATTTAATTTGCAATAAAAGACTCTTATAAAACTTTCTTGTAGGTCAAACAGTTTTTTAAATATTCTCAAAAAACGCTGTAGTAGAAGTGCAAGTGGTATACAAATATTAAGTTTTATGTTTTGCTTAATATCTCAGTTGCTGTTGATCTTATAAAATTTTGTCTTATTACAAGAATTCAAGAAAATTTAATTTGCAATAAAAACCTCTTATAAAACTTTCTAGTAACTCAATTAGTTTTCAAGATATTCTTAAAAAACTTTGTAGTAGAAGTGCAAGTGGTATACAAATATTAAGTTTTATGTTTTGCTTAATATCTCAGTCGTTGTTGATCTTATGAAATTTTGTCTTATTATAAGAATTCAAGGAAATTGAATTTGCATTAAAAGACTCTTATAAAACTTTCTAGTAGTTCAATCAGTTTTCAAGATATTTTCGAAAAACTTTATAGTAGAAGTGCCAGTGGTATACAAGGATTAAGTTTTATGTTTTGCTTAATATCTCAGTCGTTGTTGATCTTATAAAATTTTGTCTTATTACAAGAATTCAAGAAAATTTAATTTGCAATAAAAAACTCTTATAAAACTTTCTAGTAACTCAATTAGTTTTCAAGATATTCTTAAAAAACTTTGTAGTAGAAGTGCAAGTGGTATACAAATATTAAGTTTTATGTTTTGCTTAATATCTCAGTCGCTGTTGATCTTATGAAATTTTGTCTTATTACAAGAATTCAAGGAAATTGAATTTGCATTAAAAGACTCTTATAAAACTTTCTAGTAGTTCAATCAGTTTTCAAGATATTTTCGAAAAACTTTATAGTAGAAGTGCCAGTGGTATACAAGGATTAAGTTTTATGTTTTGCTTAATATCTCAGTCGTTGTTGATCTTATAAAATTTTGTCTTATTACAAGAATTCAAGAAAATTTAATTTGCAATAAAAAACTCTTATAAAACTTTCTAGTAACTCAATTAGTTTTCAAGATATTCTTAAAAAACTTTGTAGTAGAAGTGCAAGTGGTATACAAGGAATAAGTTTTATGTTTTGCTTAATATCTCAGTTGCTGTTGATCTTATAAAATTTTGTCTTATTACGAGAATTCAAGGAAATTGAATTTGCATTAAAAGACTCTTATAAAACTTTTTAGTAACTCAATCAGTTTTCAAGATATTCTCAAAAAACTTTGTAGTAGAAGTGCAAATGGTAAACAAGGATTAAGTTTTATGTTTTGCCTAATATCTCAGTTGCTGTTAATCTTATGAAATTTTGTCTTATTACGAGAATTCAAGCAAATTGAATTTGCATTAAAAGACTCTCATAAAACTTTCTTATAGCTCAATCAGTTTTCAAGATATTCTCAAAAAACTTTGTAGTAGAAGTGAAAGTGGTATGCAAGGATTAAGTTTTATGTTTTGCTTAATATCTCGGTTATTGTTGATCTTATGAAATTTTGCCTTTTTATGAGAAATCAAGGAAATTGAATTTGAATTAAAAGACTCTTACAAAACTTTCTTGTAGGTCAAACAGTTTTCACAATATTCTCAAAAAACTTTAAAACTTTGTAATAGAAGTGCAATACAAGGATTAAGTTTTATGTTTTGCTTAATATCTCAGTTGCTATTGATCTTATGAAATTTTGTCTTATTACGAGAATTCAAGGAAATTTAATTTGCAATAAAAGACTCTCATAAAACATTCTTATAGCTAAATCAGTTTTGAAGATATATTCGAAAAACTTTGTAGTAGAAGTGGAAGTGGTATACAAGGATTAAGTTTTATGTTTTGCTTAATATCTCAGTTGCTGTTGATCTTATGAAATTTTGTCTTATTACGAGAATTCAAGGAAATTGAATCTGCATTAAAAGACTCTTATAAAACATTCTTATAGCTCAATCAGTTTTCAAGATATTCTTAAAAAACTTTGTAGTAGAAGTGCAAGTGGTATTCAAGTAATAAATTTTATGTTTTGCTTAATGTATCAGTTGCTGTTGATCTTATAAAACTTTGTCTTATTACAATAATTCAATAAAATTAAATTTGCATTAAAAGACTCGTATAAAACATTCTTATAGCTCAATCAGTTTTGACGATATATTCAAAAAACTTTATAGTAGAAGTGAAAGTGGTATACAAGGATTAAGTTTTATGTTTTGCTTAATATCTCAGTTGCTGTTGATCTTATAAAATTTTGTCTTATTACGAGAATTCAAGGAAATTGAATTTGCATTAAAAGACTCTTATAAAATTTTTTAGTAACTCAATCAGTTTTCAAGATATTCTCAAAAAACTTTTTAGTAGAAGTGCAAGTGGTATACAAGTATGACGTTTTATGTTTTGCCTAGTATCTCGGTTGCTGTAGGTCTTATTAAATTTTGTCTTATAACGAAAATTCAAGGAAATTGAATTTGCACTAAAAGACTCTTATAAAACTTTCTTGTAGCTCAATCAGTTTTCAAGATATTCTTAAAAAACTTTGTAGTAGAAGTGCAAGTGGTATACAAGGAATAAATTTTATGTTTTGCTTAATATCTCAGTTGCTGTTGATCTTATGAAATTTTGTCTTATTATAAGAAATCAAGGAAATTGAATTTGCATTAAAAGACTCTTATAAAGCATTCTTATAGCTCAATCAGTTTTGAAGATATATTCAAAAAACTTTATAGTAGAAGTAGACGTGGTATACGAGGATTAAGTTTTATGTTTTGCTTATTATCTCAGTTACTGTTGATTTTATGAAATCATGTATTATTATAAGAATTTAAGAAAATTAAATTTCCATGTTGAAATTCTCATACATTTTTCTTTTACTGTTTACAGTTTACAAGATATTCTGCAATTTTTGTTCAAGTTTTAAATTTTATATATTTGCCTAATATCTCAGTTGATATTGATGTTAAGAAATTTTATTCCATTAA
The DNA here is from genome assembly GCF_022605725.1 of Anthonomus grandis grandis. Classification (NCBI taxonomy): domain Eukaryota; kingdom Metazoa; phylum Arthropoda; class Insecta; order Coleoptera; family Curculionidae; genus Anthonomus; species Anthonomus grandis. Next base: position 2,697,256 of record NC_065547.1, read on the forward strand.
AAAAAATTAAAATTCATTACATTTTCCTTAAGATACTTTTATGCAACTTGATATTATATAACTGACTGCGCTACACTTTGCCTATAATATCACAGTTGCTATTGATCCCACAAAATTTGGTCTTATAACAAAAACTCTAGAAAATTAAATTCTCTTTAAGAACCTCCAATAAACCCCTCAAGTATAATAAATAGTTTTCGAGATATCGCGCTTTGAAAAAACTAAATAAATCACTGCTATTTTTACACTTCTCTCATGGCCTTAACGCGCTTTAAACAAAAATACTAAATCATTAAAGAGAGCACATCAAACAAAGAATAATAAAAAATGATCTTTTTTATAAAACATCTGGTCCAGATTTACCACATGTGCCCCCAATAACTGTGTCGATCGCTCCGTTTGACATAGCGCTTGCCGACTTTGATGTTTTAATTTTGAAAATAAATAAATGAAATTTAAGTAGAAAAATCCACTTATATATATAGTGAGATCCCGAGCCAATTATAACCCACACTCGAAAAGGGCAATAACAATAATCAGAAACGACCTTTAATCGGTTTTATGGCCCTTTGGAGCTCTGGATCCATTCCCTCCTCCCATTTTTATGGATTTCTTTTCAGTGGTTTTGGGGCATCGTACTTGCGGTGAAATATTTTTTTTAGGTTCACCAGGATAACTCTAATTTTTTACGGTAAAAAGACTCTTGATACTTACAGTTCTTCTGGTATGTACTAGGAGGAGAGGCCAAAAGATCTGGAAAAGAAAAGGTTTATTAGCATTTATTAATTTATTAATATGGTTCTCTTTAGAGGGTTGTTTCAAGATGGGTTACAATAAGATTTCTATAAAGCACCTACAACATCTAAGAACTTGGCAATAATTTTTCCCTTTATTGAAACCGATCGTCTTAATCCGATAACAGAAATCCCTCTCCCTAACCTCATTATTTCAAATAAAAGTTGATTAAACTGGAAACCGTCGACAGAGAGTCTAATCCTTACGAAACCGGGAGGACTAACAAAAACAAATTTCACTTTTTAGTCGGGCGCTAATGGTCCGATCAACGTTTTTCTCTTTCGTTTCTTTTACGTAATTTCAACCTCCGCCCTCCGCGCGGGGGGTATTCGACAAGCGAGAGCCCTTTTTACGAACCGAGAACCTTTTTAAACGAGCGAATTAAATTAACTGATAAATCCTGCTGCGTATTGGAGGGTGAGGAGGGTAAATTGTAATAAATCCTTTTTTGCCTTTGAGTATTTTTCACGTTATGAATTTTTAAACTGATTTGGAGTAAAGGAAACGGAGTTATTTATAGCAAGTTTATTTATTTATGTGGTGACCATATAGGGAACAACATGCCTAAAAAGGTATCCACAAACTTATCTTAACTAACGTAAATAGACTATTTTTTTAAGAATAATATAAAGACTAAATGGTTAAGTACATAAATCAAAATAATTTGAATATAAAAGACTTAAAAAAGTAATTTTTTAAAGCTAAATTTCTACATCAGCCTCATAAACTTTCAAAGACAATATTTTGCTTTAAAGTATTTTAAACTGTATTAAGTGACATGTTAAAAACGTCTAATGAACGGCAGTACAAATTATAGCTTTTTGGTATTCTACATAATGGAGAGTTCTGACCATAATTTGTTTTCCTGAATGGAATAAAAAATAATTCGCTTGATCTAATGTTGACTTGAGGAATGTTAAATTTAAAAAGTGACAAAATAGGAGGACTGTACATCTGACAATTCATTACTTTATATAAAAACTAAACATCAGTTATCAAAAGTCTGTCAAGAAGTGAAATCACGCCAAAGTGCTCTCGAATTTAATTGACATCTTGATATGAACCGAAGCGGGTTTTAAAAGAAAGAAATCAAAAAAATTTTTTTTGGTTGCTCTCCAATCGATCAATGTAAATTCCATACCTAGGGTTCCAAATAATGCTTCCAAAGTTCAATTTGCCAAGAATAAATGTATTAAATATACATTTAATAGCTCGAGAACTAGAAAAGATTTCACATTTACGAAAAATAGAATGTCAAACATCAGCTTAGAGTCCAATGTTCCACTGCAATTCCCAAATCGCGTACGTAGTTCACTTTAGGTGAGCAAATATCATTAAATTTATATTGATAATTTATTTTATTTTTCTTTCTTAAGAAGCTTATAATTTTACATTTTTTAATGGAAAGAGACTATTTTTATCACGGTAGGCTCGTAGTCGATTCAGATCACTTTGGATTTTAAGGCAGTCGGCGATGTTAAAATAACGTACGGTAGATTTTAAAATCATCGGCGTATAATAGAAATTTAGTGTAAAGTAAACAAGATTTTATCTTTTTTTGAAGGTGGTAGACAATGCTTGCTACAGTGAAAACATCTTGTCGAACTTGAATTGTCTTATTTATTTAATGTAACACGACGTTTCGGTTGGTAAGTATCTCCAACCAAGTGTAAACAAGTTATCAAGTGAGTTATGTCACAGTCCCTTATGGAGAATGCTGACCATTGCTTATGCTTAACTTGCTTTTTTACTCATATAAATATCCACCATTTGTAATTTTTAGTTAGTCAGTTGAAATTGTAGCTACGCTAAGTTTGTACGAAATAAATATTGTATTTTTTAAAAAGGCGTTTGGCATATTCGAATAGTTAACTGGCGCAGTCGGTAGTATTCGTGTAAAGTCGTTCTATCGTAGAAGTCTTTTAAAATCACGGATTCGAATCTACGGTTCGCTAAGTTCGACGGTACATCGGACTTTTAAGAACATTGTGAGCTGTATAAACTGTGATCTGGAAAGTGGTTAATTGTTAAGTGCTTTTTAGATTGCTGGGAAACTGCCACTACATAGGGCAATTTCGCAAGGATTGCTGCTTCGAGTAGGACTACATTGCCTCTGGAAGGATCATCCTTATAGGACCGAATATGACCAGAACAATAAGCCTAGGAATATTAATGTAAGTGCAATTTGAATTGGAAACTTGTTTTAATGTCAGAGCTTGATGATATAATCGAAGAATTAAATGTTTTAAAAATAAGTGAACCTTCAGCTGACTCAAGTACTAAAAATCAATTATTTAATCCTATTGAAAGTAATTTTAAATTAGAAATCGATAATTTAGTAGTAATTAGTAATAACAATTCTGCATTGACTTCTCAAGAAAATAAATTTCTTTCCAATAACGGTAATACAAAAGCATCAATAATGAGTCAATTCAAACCGGAATATCTTAATTGTGTTCCGACATTTGATGGAAATCCTAACGATTTACATCGCTATCTATCAACTTGTGAAAGTCTTATAACTAATTTTTATAGGGCATCAAACCCAGCTGATTTTCAAAATATCTTTTTGTTAAATTGCTTAATTGGAAAACTAACCGGACAAGCAAAAGTTATCATAAATATACAAAACGTTACAACTTGGGACGATTTGAAAGATACTTTAAGGCGTAACTTTGCGGATCAACGAGACGAAACATGTCTTAATAGGGATCTCGTCATGTTGAGACAAAACAATAATGAACAACCTAGCCAATTTTACGATAGAGTTCTTCATATTTTAAATCTTTTATGCTCTCATATTGATATAAACGAAAACAGCATTGAAGGAAAAAATACCAAAAAACAGTTATATAATGAACTAGCTTTAAAAACTTGTCTCTCTCGCCTAAAAGAACCCTTAGGGACAACTATTCGATGCATGAGACCTTTGAATTTAGCTCAAGCCTTACAATTCGTGACTCAAGAAAATAATACTCATTATTTTCAAAACAACATAAGACAAAATCCTCAAATTAAATCAAATAATACATCTCAACCCCAACAAAATAGAACGCAACCAAATTATAGTCAAATTAGACCCCAACCTTTTTCTTATTTTAATAATCATCAAACCCCAATGCCAAGGCCAAATATTTTTAGACCTCCATCTGGAAATCTTAACCTTTTTAGGCAAAATTATTTTGGGAATAATTTCCAACGAAACCCTGGAAATAATTTTCAACGATTCCCTTTCCCGTCGTCTAAAATTTATCCCAGACCAAATCAGATCAATGTATTTGGACCCAACCAAAATAAACCACTGCCTGCCCCTGAACCAATGAGCATTTGTTCTAGTGGCCCTAAGCCAAACCAACCACATAACAAAAATCAAAACATATTTCGAAATACAGGCAGCCAACCCAATTTCATCTTTGAGGAATTATATTCCACAGAAATGTATGATGATAACGAAAACGCCCACTATGTTGACCCGTATTATTCTCCGATGTGTTATTATAATGCACCTACGTACTACGACCAAGAGCACGTGTACGACAATCCTTATCAAGAATACCAAGTTACCGATGAGGCGACAAGTTCATATGAGACGGCCAACGAAACCACAGCTGATGATAGGAATACTGAAAATCATGACCTACAGGAATCAAATTTTCGCAAGCGAAGTCATCTCAGCAACGAGAAATAGTAATATCCTTGAACTCTACTAATTCGAATTCCAGCGAATTATCATATAAAATTTTCCCGGAATACGGTATTAAACTTTTAATCGATTCAGGATCAACAAAATCATTTTTAAATCCGGAAATTGCTTTTAAATTTTTTCCTGACCGAATTATCAATGACCCTTTTATCGTTAGCACAGTTTTTCAAAAATCCTCTCACAAATTTAGTACCACAGTACCGGCTTCAAAAATTTTTAAATTGGAAAAAAAATAAAGACTTAAAGTTTTATTTATTTAAGTTTCATAATGTTTTTGACGGTTTAATAGGATTAGATAATCTGAAACTGCTAGAAGCTAATATCGATTTTAAAAAAGGCTTTCTAGTAACGCCGTTTTCGAAAATCAAATTAGAATTTCAGAAGATCAAAATGGAACTTAATTGTGTAACTGTTTCTTCTAGAACCGAGCAAGTCATAAAAATTAAAACTAATATTCATAATGGAGAAGTTATAATACCGCACACGAAAATACATAATTGCGAAATCCCCGAATGTTTAACTTTAGCAAAAAACGGTCATGCGCTAACCACGATTTTAAATAATTCTTGTGACGAAGTTATTTTAGATTTTTCTGAACCATTAGAAGTAGAAAAATTTTCTCGAAAAAATTTTACTGACATTAACCTCAACAATTTTAATGACGTGCATTGCGATAATCCTACATTAGATTCTTCAAAAATTAGAGTAGATCATTTAAATCCTGAAGAAAAGGAAGCTATTCTTAACCTCTGTAAAAAATACGCTGACGTTTTTTATCAGGAAGACCAGCCCTTAACTTTTACAACAAAAATAAAACACTCAATAAAAACAACAGATGAAATTCCCATTTATACCAAGTCCTATAGATACCCGTTTATCCATAAAAAAGAAGTAGAATGTCAGATAAACAAAATGTTAAATCAAAATATCATAAGACCATCAAATAGCCCCTGGTCGAGCCCAATTTGGGTAGTCCCAAAAAAGATGGACGCTTCCGGCCAACAAAAATGGAGAGTAGTTGTGGATTACCGAAAATTAAATGAAAAGACCATTGGTGATAAATTTCCTCTTCCAAATATAACAGACTTACTGGACAAATTAGGAAGGTGTCAGTACTTTACTACTTTGGACCTAGCGTCGGGATTCCACCAGATTGAGATGGATGAAAAGGATATTGAAAAGACCGCCTTTAACACAGAAAGTGGACACTTTGAGTACCTAAGGATGCCTTTCGGGCTTAAGAACGCCCCCGCGACGTTTCAAAGAGCAATGGATTCTATTCTCAAGGGTATCCAAAACGAGAAATGTTTAGTCTACATGGACGACATAATCGTCTTTTCGTCGTCACTACAAGAACATATTGAAAACCTTAAACAAGTATTTCAGAGATTAAGGGAAGCGAACTTCAAAATACAACTTGACAAAAGCGAATTCCTACGACGAGAGGTAGCCTATCTTGGTCATATCGTTACCCCTCATGGAGTAAAACCCAACCCCGAAAAGATCATCGCTATCAAGAAATATCCAATTCCTAAAACAACAAAGGAAATTAAGGGATTCCTCGGACTGTTGGGATACTATAGAAAGTTTATCAATGGATTCGCAAGAATAACTAAACCTCTTACGAAGTGTCTAAAAAAGGGAGCAAGAATTGTACACGACCAAGAATTTCTAGATTGTTTTGAAACATGTAAAAATCTTCTAACCAGCGAGCCAATATTGCAATATCCAGACTTTTCAAAGCCATTTAACCTGACAACGGACGCTAGTAATATTGCCTTAGGAGCTGTTTTAAGCCAAGGACCTCCAGGAAGAGAATTGCCAGTAGCTTACGCATCCAGAACACTTAATGACTCAGAGCAAAATTATTCTACAATAGAAAAGGAGTGTTTATGTTTAGTCTGGGCTACTAAATACTTTAGGCCCTACTTATTTGGTCGAAAGTTTAACATAATCACAGACCACAAACCACTTTAATGGCTTTTTTCGCTCAAAGACCCAAGTTCAAAACTTTTACGCTGGCGTATTAAACTCGAAGAATACGACTACAACATCACTTATAAAAAAGGAAAAACTAACACCAATGCAGATGCTCTATCTCGTATCGAGTTACACGTTAAAGAAGGAGATTTTTCACTGAAAAAATATATAGAAGAATTTAACAAACAACTTGAAGAAGAAGGCACTGGTCTACCCTCAACGTCTAAGGAAAATAACACCAATAATGATAACGTAGATTTAGCCTCAGTGTTTGTTAACCCCGACGATGACATAAGGGAGATGCCTGATGAGCAACAGGAACCAGAACATGAACAGGAACCCGATGAAAATGACACCATACATACAAATCAAGAACAGGATCCAATTGTAGGTGTACCAATAATCGAAGGTCCTATTAATTATGGTGCAAACCAAATATTTATATCCTTGGTAAATCATTCACCAACAAAACCAAGAATAACAATTCTTTTCGAAAAGAAAAGAAGAATTTTGGTTCAGATTAGTAAAAATAATTTTGAAAATGATATTTTAAAGTTTATTAAGGAAATAGTTGTTCCCAATAAACTTTATTATTTATATTTTGAAAATGACGATGTCTATGAACCTTTTTGCGAAGTTATCCGAAAAAATTTTAGATGGCCAAGTCTTCAATTTAAAAGATGTCTTAATAAGCTATTGGATGTCACTGATAAAAACAATATACCCGAAATTATTCAAAACTACCATGAAGGAAAAAGTAACCACAGAGGTATTGAAGAGACCGTAGAAAAAATTAAGGCAAAATATTATTGGCCAAATTTGAAAAATTCGGTACAAACTTTTATTAATGAATGCGAGCTTTGTATTAAAACAAAGTATGAACGTCATCCCATTAATATCGAAATGAATATAACCCCTACTGCTACCCGACCGTTTAAAATTATACATGTTGACACCTACACCCTAGAAAAAACAAAATTCTTAACAATCTTAGACAGTTTTTCCAAATACGCTCAAGCTTATATGCTAAATCATTGGCGGCTAATGAAATAGCAGACCACCTCATTTCTTTCTTTTCACATCACGGTATACCCAAACAGGTTATTTCAGACAATGGAACCGAATTTAAAAATACAGTTATCACAGAACTTCTCCAATTACATAAAATAAAAATTCATTTTATTTCGCCTAATTACCCTCAATCTAATGGAGTAATAGAAAGATTCCATTCCACTATCTCCGAACATGTTAGACTTTTAAATGCCCAAGGATTTAAAAACTCAAGAATAGACCAAAAAATAAAATATGCTGTCTTAGCATATAATCACACCCTTCATTCAGTTACCAAACTTAAACCAATAGACATAATTAACGGACATATAACTTCAGATGACCCCTTTGATTTTAATCTTGATCACATTTTACTATCAGATTACATCAGTGAACATAAAGATAAATCAAAAATCCTATACGCGAAAATTAACGAAATTCTTATGAGAAATAAAGAACATGTTATAAAAAACATTAACCAGAAACGTGATAGCCCAGAGTTGTTTAAGCCCGAACAAAAGATTTTTATTAAAAAACATAGTCGGAAAAAACTTAGCGACAAATTCTCGGGAAAAGAACATATTGTTAACCTGGACGAAAACCGAAAAACTGTAGAGACAAATTCTCATAAAAAGATACATATGGACAATATTAAACGGCCTTTGAGAACCACGTACAGTTTCGACTAAAAAATTTAGATATATATATTTAAGTAGGTTCGTTAATTAATTTAAGTTTTCATTAGATATATTTACTTTTTAATTTTTATAGTAATTTTTATATATTAAGCATACATTTACTTTATCGCAACCACAGGCTTAGGCTAAGAAAAAAATTATTATTTGCAGTGCGACTCTGCATGCTACTATAGGATTACCTCAAGATCGGATTACCTTAAGCAAATTAGAAGACAATCCTGGAATTCTACCAATTAAATTAGGGCATGCTAAAATTCGCGATTTTGAATATAATTTAATTCATGTTTATGACCTTAATCCGATAATGTTGGAGATGAACAAATTGCATAGAAAATCAATAAATATCACTACACTTTTAATTAAACATCCTCAGTATCTGCCAGATAATTATGATTATCTTAAAATATTAGATTTAATTCAAAATAGAGTAGAGAATAAACTTAAAGAGCTTGTACCACATCCTAACAGAATGAAACGCGGGTTGATCAATATTGTAGGCTCAGCATTTAAGGTTATAACCGGTAACTTAGATGCAGCGGATGGTGAACGTTACGACCATCTTATCGATGAACTGCAAAAGAACGACAATAAATTGTCTCAAAGTGTAATGAACCAAAACTCCTTAATCCTTAGTGTTATAAAGAAATTTAACAACACAATTTTACAAATTGCTAAGCGAGAAGAAATGTTGGAATTTCGGATAAATCAAATAGCTGATGTTCTAAAAGATTTTGATCATACTCAGAATTCTAATAATATTAGAAACATTCTTGATGCTCTTGTTAATGTTTATGAATTTATAGATTCTACGTTACAAGACTTAGAAAACTCTATAACTTTTGCTAAACTTAAAACGATGCATCCTAGTATTATTAAAACCACAGATCTATTTAACGAATTAAAACAATTAGAACAACGAGTAGGTTCTAATCAACTACCAATAAAAATTGAACTTGAGAACATGCTTTTAATAGAAAAAATAATAAAAATAAGCTCTTACATTCTAAATAATAGAATTACATTTATCCTACATGTTCCCGTAACATTTAACGAAAATTTTGAGATATTTCATTTATATGCTGCCCCTGTCCTTGTACAGAGTCGGTTTAAGGTTATATTACCGCGAAATAAATATATAATAAAAAACAAAATGCATTACGCATATCAAAGCCAGGCTTGTCAAGAAGTCTCCACACAGCTGTTCCTCTGTGACAAATCTAATCTACAAGATGTTCAGGAATCTAGCCCTTGCGAAGTCCAACTGCTGTCCTATGTCAAAAGCACTTCCATATGTAGCCAGATACAAGTCGTTCTTAACCACATCATAATTAACCAGTTAGCTAGCTCAAACAAGTGGTTATTTGTCTTACCAAAAGAAGCACTAGTTCTACTGAAATGCCAAGCACAAGAAGAAGAGGTTCAACTTATAGGATCCTATATGGTTAATATTCCGAACAACTGTTTGGCCAAGGTCAACGAACTTATCATTACTAACGATGATAAACCCACAAACTTCAGCCCACAACCACTACTGTTTCCAGATTTAAACAAGATCAATGAACCATTGCCACTACTAAACCTAAGTTTCACATCAACCGATGTAAAGCTAGATGAACTTCAGGAGTTGCAGAGCCAGATAGTTGCAATCGACCCTTCACTAGAATTCCCCAGAGTACCCGCTGTACCCTCATTTTGGACAATCCTTATCTACATCATGTTGGTAACTGGGATTAGCTACCTATGTTATGCCAAATTGAGAAAAAGATACTGTGCCCAGAAAGAATGCCAAGAGGACAACCAGCAGTCGATCCAGCTTCCTTAGCGGTAGAGCTGTCACTAGGGGTGGAGGAGTTATGTCACAGTCCCTTATGGAGAATGCTGACCATTGCTTATGATTAACTTGCTTTTTTACTCATATAAATATCCACCATTTGTAATTTTTAGTTAGTCAGTTGAAATTGTAGCTACGCTAAGTTTGTACGAAATAAATATTGTATTTTTTAAAAAGGCGTTTGGCATATTCGAATAGTTAACTAGTGTAAACATCGCTGCGCGCATCTAGTATATAAGCCTATAGAATAGTAGTTTGCTGTCAGTTTACACTTGATAACGGTTGGAGATACTTACCAACCGAAACGTCGTGTTACATTAAATAAATAAGACAATGCAAGTTCGACAAGATGTTTTCAAGATTTTATCTTATTAATGTAATAATAAATAAATGGTATAATAAAAAAAGGGTCCTAAATGGGAGCCCTGTGGAACATCAGATGACGGAATAAAAGACTCAGAACAATATCCTTGAAGTGAGACCTATAATTAGACATTGATTTTTTTTTAATATCAAATTTCACCCATCTCAAGACGTTGCCACCTACACCGATGTCTGCGAGTCGAGCTAAGAGAATATTATGGCTAATCTTGTCAAATGCTTTATTAAAGTCAGTGTAGATGGCATCGACCTGAGACCGATTATTCATATACCTTTGAAGATACTCTGTGAAAACAAAAAGGTTAGTGTCAATAGATATTTCCTTGTAAAATCCATGGTGACAGAGTTAAACCATTAAGATTGATATTATTATTCGACCAAGCAACTTTTTTAAAGTCCTTCCAATTCGAAAACACTAGCAAAATAAGTTGTAAATAAATTAGTTATGTCCTTACTTGTGTTAGATGTCGCGTTTTTTTTACTCACACATTGTTTTTTAATTGAAACAATACTCCAAAAGCGAATAACATTACTAGGTAAATATCCTTCTATAGATTGAATGTAATTTTTAAAATCAGATTCTATCACTTTTTTTGATTGTATTCTTAGTTGTTAAAACAAACCATAATCATGAGGAGTTTTGTATATACGCCATTTTTTATGAACTGTGTTTTTTCTTTAATTAATCTTATAGTATTAGAACGTAAAAATTTGGGAAAATACTTATTTTTTGAATATGTGGGTACAGATTTTTTTATTAGATCATAGATGGATGACACGGTAAAATTCAACAATACAGCTTTGTAAAGATTTGCCTTTAAACCTTGTTTGCCAGTTCACTTCAGATATCTGACAAGTAATTTCTAATTAATTTGCTTTTTTAAAATTATAATAAATGTTAGTTTATTCTAAAGTCGAACATCGTACAAAAATTCAATGCACGGATGAATAGGTTAATCAGGCACTAAAGAGCTTGTGCAATTAGTGACATTTGATACATTTAATTTGTTGGAATATACCAGATCTAAGATTTTATTGTCGTTGTTAAACACTGTATTAAATTGCCTCATGTTATGATATGCCTAATTCTGAAGCAAAGCAGAATATTGTTGCTCTATATTGTCGGGGTCTAAATGAAGATTGTTAGGCATTTGAAGCCACTTGTTAGATGAAAAGTTAAAATCGTCGCACATTAATACTATAGATTTATTAGGCTACCTTAGGTGTACTAACTTTGAACAAAGCATAGCATATGTCTCCTTGTTGTTCTGTTACCTTCTAGCTTGGCAGTAATCCAAACATCCTCAGCGTCACTATGAAACTGAGGCATTAAAAATGCTTTAAATTTATTTTTTATCACGATAAGCACTTCCGCCTCCATCAAGTTTTTTACTGGCAGTAGATTCGCGATCCCTACCTACGAAAAACTGCATATTCGCGTAGATCTATGAGTTCATGATCCATAATAGAGGAATTGAGCCTTGTTTCCGTGATACAAATATCCGGATTATTTGCCAAAACGTTCTGCCTAAAAGTATTTAATTTTGTTCGCAGCCCTTGGGCATTTTGATAAATTACGCTAAGAAAAAATAAACAATTCTTTAAAACAAATAATAGAGAAAATTAAAAAAAAAAGCACTTTACATTACTTCGATATCTTTAGCACTTGAGATGGAAGAAATGCTGGATTTTTCAGTTTTTCGCACCAGAATATTTCCATTTTGAACCCAGACAAACATATAGTTGGTTTCTGGCAATAAATGTTCATTAATACAAAATTTATTAGCTAGGTTCGGGATTTTAAATCCATGCTGAAATTCCGCCTGTTTCCTACTGTTTTTTGCTGCTTCCAAAAAACCATCCCTGATAATCTTGGACATAAACCTAACAACGATATTTTTAGGTTTTTCTTTAAGGGCACCTAGGCATCTAGGCACTCTATAAACACTGTCAATCATATCTGGCTTGACCTCGATTTTTAGCAAATTTCCAATGTTTTTTACTACAGATTGAAAATTTTCATTTATATTGTCAGGTGTCATGAATTTTAATGTTATTACATCGTAGTGATTGTGCCAATGAACTAATTTTTTTATTTAGACCAGCAACATTCTCTTTCAGTTTACTGTTTTCCAAAACCAGAGTATCAGTCTTTTTAAAATAACCTTTGATGTTCCCAAGCTTCTTCTCGAAATCGGTAATTTTATTTGAGCAAAATTCAATCGATTTTCTCAGTTGTTGCATTTCCTGCTGCATTGATTTGAGAACCAGTAGTCCGAGCCAAGTGACTTAGATCATCGGTCTTAGGCGTACTTAGATCGTCGGTCTTCGGTAGATCTGTAGTGCGAGTCCGATGTCCTCGTCAGTCAGGTAAGTTCTCAATGATACTTAGTTAAACTTTTGACACATCTGAGCACGTACTATTGGCATGATAATGCGATACATAAACTCCGTGACACTGAATACTTGGTGAGGATTTTGTTATTGCTTTAAAACCCCGTTTGTAAACAGTCATTATATCACTTTAAAATTTACTTTCACTAAATCCAAATATGACTTACTTAAAAATGCAGTAAAAAAATATGCAGATCAAAAAAATATACTACTTTCGCAAAATTGTCAATTATCTAGATCAATATACTTTAAAAAAAACTTTTTACAAATATTTATTCATACATTTTACAAAATGACGGGCGAAGTAGTTGTTGATGCCGAACCTCCCGACAAAAGGCTGGGGAATAAATATTTTTAAAAAATGGATAATGATCTAAGCCCAATAAATATGAAATTGTGTGCCATTAATAAAGTCATGGAAAAAATAGTTTATTCGCACAGGTCACGCCAGAAAAACACTATATGTCCAGATGTTCAGAGGCTATTTAATAAATGAAACGATGATATACGGGATGGGTTGCTCCTTATCTCAGTTTTCAACAAAGTGATGTCACATAATTAGTGATTTTTAATCGAACTTCAAAAGAAAATTTTGCTGTGAAACGAGTGAAGATGAACTTTGATCAGTTGATCAAAAAACTGATCTTAGCATTCACCCCATAAAAAAAATAAAATAATATAAATAAATAAATAACGCCTTTATTCAAGTATTTCTTGGTACATACAATGCAAAAATGTACACTCTCATATGCACAAGAATAGCGCAACTGGCGAAGTTTAGCCTCCTGGCCATTCTTCCACTCAACCAATTCGCCGGATATTAAGTTCACCATCTTTAAATGTTAACCGAGAAAGTCCAATAGAATGCTTTTAAGAGATAACACTGAGGATAAAACAGTTTTAACCAAACATAACAATATAACAATGCAGTACAGTACATACGGAACACTAGTTAATTTCAATACAATTGATTGCTAGTAAATTTCGTATAAAAACTACCCTGGGAAAGAACTATTAAAACAGAGGTGTTTCTGCGTTTGGCTTCTTCAGGACATGGCAGTCCAAAAAAAGTTGTCTCCTTTGAAGTATCATTAATTAAAATTTTTGCATGTTTGACGAAATTAAAGGTTAAAACATTTGTGTTAAAGTCAATAGTTTTAGTCGGAGAATTTTTGCCTTTTTATTTTCACATTGATAAATTAAATTGCGCCTTTTTTGTTTCAACTGGGCCAAAATAAATTGATAAAGTTACATTTACGCTTTTTCTGAGAACAGGAAGGAAAAAAAGATTAATTTATTCCAGACAGTTGGCATACCTAAAAAAGACAAAGTGGAACAAATAACTGACAAAATAAATGAACTGCCTGTAAAAGAAAAAATATTAATTTTGTTCAGGCAGTTGAGATCATGAAAGAATAGGATAGGAAGAACTATCTGCCTGTGTGCATGTAGCAAATTTGATTCCTGTAAACAATTCGTTTTCTTCCAGGTGGAAGAAGAATAAGAGAAAGAAGAAGAAGAAGAAGACATGCAGGATAAAATTAATAAACTGTCAGTAAAAGAAACATTATAAATTTCCTCCAGACAGTTGAGGTTATCAAGAAGAAAGACAATATTCTATGAACTGAATTACAAAAAAAAATGACATAGAGACTTAAAAATGTATTCATAGATTCCATAAATTATTTCATTGAATACTTATTTGGAAATACCTTAAAATCAAAATATTCATATGGATATGATATTTTTTCACCTTCCTTTTTTCCAACTAACTCTTATATAGTAAAATCAGATTTTTGATGCCATAAACCCCATTCTCAAGATTGCTTTCACCTTTTTTATATAAACAATTTTTCTTTACATCTTGCCAATAAGACTTTTCTCTAGCAAATGTTCCATTATATAAAAAATACTTGGAAAAAGAATTGTTCATCATTAATTAAAAATAATAAAACACCTACAACCTTTCATTTATCTTTCATAACCTACCACCCATGAAAAGTGCTAAAAAAAAACTGCAAAATCCTACACACAATCAGGCCCTAGTAGGAGGTTCAATTTAGATCCCATCTATATATAAGAATAGATAGTTAATAAAGGGATAGTTTACTATTGTGATATGTTTGATATACAGTTTCTAAACGTCCCAGCACGTTACTATAATAAAATTGATGATATCTCTTAACCATAGACTATTTATTATCACACTCGTACACAGGGTGATAGAGTATTACGTGAATGGGTTTATTGTGATTAAAAAAAAATCACTTAAAAAAATTAAATGCTTCTTTTACAAGAACGAAAAACACTGTCACAACACGATATAATGATGGTAAAACAACACGTTTTCCGAATCCTCACGTGCACTCTCCCTAACGCAAATCAAATAAACGTTTGAAAGCTCCCCAAATTGACAGGTGTCCAATAGTAAGAAAAACATGCGAGAAAATCACTACAGAATTGAATTTGTTCCTTATCCCTCCCCCTTAAGTGTTTGTCGTTTCCACCCTTTTAGGTATATTTTATTTGCTTTTTTCTCTATTCTAGTCATACGCAAATTCCCGATTTGATCGACAACATTTGTTTGTGTCCGATTTTAATGCGGATTTTGCTCGTTTTATGTGTAAACTAATAGACACGCGGATTGACGGGCCTATGTTCATGGTAACAGATGGGACGCCCGTCTGACAGCCATTATTTTAATGATGTGACAGTTTACATACGGTAAATTATTTCAATTTTCTTTTTGTTCTAAATCAATGTAAACATTGTATTGTATGAAAATACTTTGAGGGCGATTTCTTATAATAACTTCCTTACTCGTTTAATTTGATTTAAAAGTTTTTTTTAATGTTTTAAAAAAAGTGCAGTATTATGATCTGGCACGGTTTTGTTTACTAGCTAAACAATCACACAGTCCAGTAATATTTCTCAGTAATAAATTCATTTGAAAAATCACCGTTTTTCGTCCATAACATCCAATTTAATAGCACTGTTTTTGTATTAAATATTTATTAATATACATCGACGCCATCACGACAAAAAGGCGTATGTGCCAAAAAATCAAAATTGAGATTTTAATCGAAACGAATTCCTCTTTAAACGACTCATCTTTTGGTGTATTGAACGCAAGCGACAAAAAATTATATTCGCTCTAATTTGACCCTAAAGATTTGTAATCGCCACTTTATGCCGATTTTCCATTAGTGATCGTTTAACTCCCACGGTCAGTGTTGCCAGGTCTGGTGAAATTTCACCAGATCTGGCGATTTTATGATGAACCTGGTGATTGGTGAAAAACTTTTTGTAAAATGGCAATTTCTGGTGATTTTAAAAATTTCATCAACTTTGAATATTTTCAACAGTTTTTGAAACCTATCGAAAAGCTAATAGATTCAAACACAGAAAAGCCTGGCACTAGCTCCTCATCAAATAATATGTCAGCATGTGCGTCTCCGCTGGTTCCATCTACTTCCGCTTTGGACTCATCTGATTCTAATTTATTAGACACCAATGATGCAGAAGAGACTCCACAGAAAAAAAAAATGCTATGCTCACAAATATAATTCAACTTGGGAGCAACATAATGATTTTAAGCATTGTATATTTAGAAAAGTACTCTATAGGTAACACTTATTTTAAATGTAACGTTTGTAACAAGGATTTTATTGGCGGCATTGGGGCAGTAAAAAAACACAACGCCTCAAAAAAACATGAAACAAACCTTCTTAGTTTAAAAAAACCAGTCCGATTTGCATAAGAACTTGTTTCTTCAAACTAATGAAAACATTGTTAAACAAAATGAAATAAGAATAGCAGGCTTTATTACAGAACACAATATTCCTATCAATGTAGTGGATCATTTGTCTGAGTTGGTTAAAAGTATATGTAATTCTGGAATGAAACTCTTCCCAAGTATCAAGACTATCATGTAGCAGAACCAAGTGTACTGCAATAATTAATAATGTAATAGCTAAAGTAAGCTTTGAAACCTTAGTAGACACACTGAAAAAAGAAAAAATTCTCGTTGCTTGTTGATGAATCTACTGATAATTCCGCGTGGTACGCTTTCATAGTAAAAAGTTGACAATTAAAGATTAAGTTTTTGCGTTAATTCCCGTGACCGATGCAAGTGCCGAAGGCTTATGTAATACTATTATATAATTTTTTAATAATTACGAAATACCGTACAAAACAAATATGGTTGGTTTTGCTGCAGACGGTGCTAATACCATGATGGGGCGAAAAAATTCACTGAAAACTCATTTATCAAAAGACATTCCCCATTTATTCATTATCAAATGTATTTACCATTCATTAGCACTATGTGCTTCTTATGCGAGTGAGAAGTTACCCAATGCATTAGAAAGGTTTGTTAAAAATACTTACTCTTATTTTCAGCATAGTTTTAAAGAGAGTTCTTGAGCAATATGAAGCATTAAAGCTTTACTTTAGAAGTGAGGTATTTGAGGCATCATCCCTTGGTGTTACAAAAATTAATGATATGCTAAACGATCCCACCACTAAATTATACTTACAGTTTGCCAATTTTTAATGATCTAAACTTAGAATTTCAATCAGAAAATCCTAAAATTTATTTTTTCTACTCAAAAATCAGTGCTGCCTATAAAATGTTACTGAGCTATTATATAAGACCCGAATATTTAAAAAACACTAATATAATACAAATCCAATATCGAAATCCTGCATACTATCTCCCTCTCGAAAAAGTGTATATGGGACCCAAAATAGCAGTAGCATTTGAGCAAAATATATTAACGGAGCAACAAAAAAAATCTTTCAGATTAAACTGTTTAGAGGTTATTACTAAGTTATACACAGACATTAAAGTATGCATTTTCTTTGTTTAAATCTAGTAATACAGCTTTAAAAATAAAGTTTTAAAATTTCTGGTGATTTTTTTTTTTAATTCTGGTGATTTTTCATTTTTTTTCTGGTGAATTTTATTTTTTTCACCTGGCAACATTGCCCACGGTGAAATGTGCTCTTACGTCCGGTGCAAATTTTATACCATGGTAAGTATAAATAAGTAGTATTTATGGGTTATTTTGACTGGATTTAACTTTATAAGGTGAATTGTCATATTGAAATGAACATTTGTTTTTAATATAGGTAAAAAAGCCCTTAATTGTGTTTTTGGCGGTTACGCCTTTTGAAACTACAATTTTTAAAAGGCTTAACCGCCATTCTCCCATAAGCAAGTAACACAAAGTTTAGATTAGTCTATCTGCTACAAAAGTTAAACTTCCGTTGTAAATTATTGCTTATTTTAATTAATGCAATATTAATTTTAATAATTACATAATGCACGCTAATGTTGTGCAAAAAATAGGTACATAATTTAACTTTAAAATTGAGTGAAGATGTGTCGCTTACGCCTTAAGAAACTAAAATGTAAAATCATTAAATTTAGTAATAAATATTTGTATAATAATTATTATTAGTTATAATTTAAAGTATTAAAAAAATATACTTAATTTAAATAATAAACTGTTATGATTGTTTTAAAAACAAAGTAGCTACAAAAAATAAATAATTTTTATTTAGTTACACCTGTGTCATAAAAAATTTTTTAAAAGAGTTTTATACAGTATAGTTTTTTGTGTTATTTAACAAAAAAAAATAATAATAATAATAACCCCCCTATGTTATAATAATAAGTATTTTTTTTCAGATGTCTCGAAGTCGAAAAATGGTTAAAATGGCGCAAGAACAAGTAGTAATTGCACCAGAATCACCAAATAAGGCTTTAGATGATACAAGAACCAATATTATTATATTTAATGAAGCTTTGCAACATGACATTCTCTTTGGGAAGTTTCAATCACTTCAAATATGTTGTCATACTTTTTACAAAATTCACTGCATGTAACCGATATTTCAATAACTTGTTTAGTAGCGGGGCATACCTATATGTCAGTAGATAGTGTTCACGCCGTTATTGAAAAATATACTGCATCCATGAACATTCAAGCACCCTCAGAATGACCTACTGTCATTAGGAATGCTAGAAAGCGGCCTAAGCCATATGAGGTAGTACAAATGAATTTTTCTGTATTTTTGGATTGGAAAGCAGTAACTTCTTTAAAAAAGATTAAGGCAACAGATGGTACCGAAATTAAAATAACAGAGTTAAAAAAGACAAAGCTTTCCAAATTAGATTTAACTTGCATTGAGATTTCCACAAGTTATGATTTAGAATCACAATTTTATAAAGTTGATTGGAGTTGTCGAAAATTATCTTGCCGCGCGTATACAAATGAATTACCAATTAATAAATCAAAATATCAAGATATGACAAATTTATGTAAAAAATTGTCTATTAAAAAGCATTATCATTCCGAATACTTTTCCCTTACTTGTAATAACAAAGTACCTGATGTGCTACCTGAAACCGATATGGAAGATAACAGCAAAGATTAATAGCTTATTCAGATTTACATACTTCTTCTATTTCGGTTTTTTTAAGTTTAGTTTCCAAAGAATGTTTTGTTTTTTTTTATGAAAAAATAATAATTTTTTAATGTTTTGCTATTTTCTATTTAGATATTTTACTTCCTTTTAGAAAGAATTTGATTTAATTTTTGTTTTATAAATGTTTGTGTTACTTATTTGTATTTTTTTTTAAATATTTTTAATAAAAACGATTATTTATTATTGTTTTTTATTTTTTTAAATTTTCATCTAAGCGCCAAGAACTTTTTCTTAATAAAATGGGCAAGGGCGTATCTACTGTCTAACTACCATTTTTAAACTATACACATTTTTTAGAGAAGGCGTAAGTCTAATTAGAAAGGCGTAAAGACCGTAATGATAGAAAATATTTTATTAGAAAAGGCGTAAACGACAAAACAATAATTATAATGGAAAACTAAAATGTTTTTTACATTTTTTAAAAAAAAATTCTTCATTTTAAACACCACTTTATCAGTTTGTAAACAATAAAACTTATCCAAGCATTTAGAACAAGCATTATTAATTATTTTTCGGATCTCCTGTAAAATTTGCTGGTTGGCACTTACGCCTTTTTGTCGTAACGGCGTCGACATATACAAGGTGTTTTTTATATATTGCGACAAAATTCAGGAACGTGTTCTTTGGACAAAAATTTGCAAAAAAGTTCCTATAAACATAAGTCCTAAACCTTTTAGATTTTGAGCTACAGGGTGGTAAAGTTTTAACAAAAAAATGATTTTTTTTCGATAACTGAAATACCCCTGTAGATATTTGTCCAAAGATTGGTATGCAGGGTCTGTGTATCCAGAGCCATTTACTAACATACTTTTAACAATATTATGTTTTCCAGTGGGTGTGTGCGGGTTTTCTGCTAAATACTTTTATAAAGAAAAATGGTACGCCATTCGTTTTTCTTGTATTAAAAAATATTTTTAAGTTCCCCGTTTTATTTGCAACATTTTTGATCCCTTAGACTTTGTCCGTTAGATGCACGGTTTTCGCACTATTAACCCGGTGATATTTACCATTTACCGACTTTTACTAAGAGCACCTTTTTTATGTAAAAAGCATAGGAACATCATAATCTAATGCTCAAACGGGGAGAAATTAAAGTCTTAAAGAAATGGGCCTAAATTTACCAAATACCCCCCTGATTTACCAAATAGCCCCTAGAGAATATTTTATTTATTTAGTAGGTTCAAAAGAATAAACGTACTATAACAATAATTTACCTCCCAAAATTGGTTGCGGTAGCTAGAGTAGTTCCGGAGCTATTAAAAAAAACTAGTTTTTAAAGGTTATTTTCAAAGAGCTCTAGCTCCCTGAGGAAGCTTTTCCGGACCCATGTTTATAAGAACTTTTGTTTTTCTTTTGACGTTTTCTATCTGCCCTAGAAGTTTGTAACATGATCAACGGAACACCCTGTATAATTATATCAAATTTAAATTAATAAACTGTGTTAGTAGATTATTTATTAGCGACGAAACCAGCTGTTATTTTGAAAAACAATGATTTTTGAAAAGAATTTTTTACCGGTTAGTTGTATGGGGCGGGTGGGAGGATAACGGTAGAGTTAATGAAAAACTTTTTTTTTTGCAAAAAACAATTGCCCGAAAGAAAAATGCTTTTTAAGAAAACTATTGGTGATAAAAAATCTATAGTTTTTGTTAAGTCGGGTTAATAGTTCACATAACCTTAAGGTTTTCGAGTAAAACGTAAAAATTGAAAAATGGCAGTAGTTGAGCCACTTTTTATCGCATATAAATGGAAATTCAGTTTTTCTAAGATGAATCATTAAGTTAAGTTTAAAAAAAAAATAATTTTTTTATTGTTTTATTTTTAAGTTGTACATCCAGGATCTTTCCCCATATATTGACCCTCCCTCTACAGGGATTAGATGAAAAGTAATCAAGAAAAGTTTATGCAAACTTTTGGGGTTTTATTTAAATTTTTTCAATCCGATGTCAACATTTTTTTTTCTCTCTTATAAATGTCAAATTTTGACCGATAGTTAGTTTTTTCTTATGGAACGCCCTGATGTGACATCATAGTTAATAAGAGAGGAATTTTCTGCTGGTTTAACTACTTTTAATTACACGGTTTTGGAATATATCGGGTCCCAAACATTAAAAAAATTAAATATTGAAGATCTTGGTAGGCGGTGCATTGTTTTTGTTTGTCATTTACATGGAAACAAATAATTCTATTAAAATTATATTTACTAAAACCATAGACAATTTATAATTAATATGATACAAAAAATGTAACGAGATTATATATGTAAATCGTATTAATAATGGTGGTGGTATAGAGTAGTTTAATACTAAATATCGCTTAATAAATATTAAATCTTAAGGTTTGCTTACAATCTTATAAAACGGTAAAATGATAAGGTCTTATGAATCATTTGTTTTCTAAACAAACACTAACAATGGACTAGCGACTAACAATGAGACTAACAATGGACCTTCCATATGTTATTTTTTACAAGTTTAAAGCCCGATATTTCTAAAACAATTTAATTTAATTAAATGTTTGAAATTAGAAAATTCAACCTTTTTTACCTATGAGATTATATATAGGGTGTCCCATAAAAAACAACTGACCGTCTGTCAAAATTTGACATTAGAATAAAAAATGTTCATTTTTTCTATTATATGATTAATTTCTAGGTAAAGAATTAATTTTATGGATTTATTATAAATCTCTTAATATAGCAAGAAAGTTTAATATTTGTATGTTTATATAAATGGAGATTCAGAAACTTAGTAAGTTGTTTTTCGCTGTCAATAGGTTTTTTCATTTAGTGTGGTAAATGCAGTGTATGATTCAGCAGTGTATATTAAAAATGCGAACATTTTTGGTTTTTATATATTGTCGTTCACCTGTTACTATACAAAATAAAGACCCACCACTTCGCTTAAAACCATCGAATAAATAGTTGTTTATTTTTATATACATTGTGAAAATTAAATTCCAAATTATTACACTAACCATTTTGAAAAAAATCTCTAGACAATAAAAACAACCGTAATCTACTAAGAAACAAATAACAAGCAACAAATATCAACAAAAGTAAACATCCTGTATACAAACAACGTGTCAAGAAGCAAAAATAATTTCCTTAAAAGCGCCCTAATTTCCACCCTTTTCCCCCGATCCCCACTATACATATCAATTACGGGATTTTTTAAAAATTCAAGAGCACCGTCAGAAACAAATTTTAATATTCCCCATATATTTTAAAAACGTACCCCCGGTGAATATTTTAACCCCCGGAGGCCGCGGGAGTAAAGAAGGAGGGACGAAGGGGGGGTGCGTTCGGCTTTCGAATTTAAAAATCTCGGCTTCACGCTTTTAGTTCCGCGCGACTTTTTCGCCCCTTTTTAGCCGAGATCAGCCAAAAAGGGGTCGTCGGGAGGCGGCTTTAAAGTATTTATTCGGGAAAATACTTCGGGATGGGGTTGCGAAGGGAGAGGGAGGGGGGCAAGTGGGGTTTATCGTCGTCATACATCCCCGATATACGAGGATGGGATCGTAAAGTGGGTTATATGGCGACAACATCGAGATTTTCGGTTGTCAATATTTTATTTATTGGTTGGAGTATATTGATGGTAATTACCCATTATTCACTGCTTTTAGTTGAAAAATTTTATATACAAAGTCATTTCTGTCATTATACAGGATAGTCGTAGTGTCTTGTGGATTTAATTTTTTTTCGTTGCATATTTTGCGAAAAAAAAGGGTGTCTAAAAAAGCTTTGCAATTTTTTTTCTCAGATTGCAATCCAATTTTTTTATTGCATTGCCCTTACAATTCTAAACATTTTTCATAAGGCACGTGCTATATCTAAGTCCAAGCGTTTTGGAGTTATTCTCATTCAAAATTTGAAAATTCAATGTTTCGGCATAGGTCTATAGTAAGCTTTGGATTTATGGTGCGTGAAACAAAAGAATAGTTATTATCGATAATTATTATCGATGTTGTAGTTTTGTGTGTATTTTACTAACGTTTCACTAGTTTTTCAGTCCATTTTCATTTTTTTTAAGACTAAATTACATTAATGAAGCTTACTGAGACACAGCGCATAGAAATCTTGTTGATGATTGACTACGGTAATTGAGTTAGAACGCATCAGGAAATTTGTCGGTAATTTGTTCAAAAATACCCCAATCGTCCGCAGTTAGTAAGATTGAGCAGAAGTGTTAGGTAATGAGTGAATCGAACTATATTATATGAATATTAATTTAAAAACCCAAGATTTTAGAAGTGAAGCGTACTATAGCGCACCGCCAAAGAAAATCCGAGAAAGCGGCCGCACACAGGCGAAATTCGGGGAAAAGCCGGCCATAAATCGGAAATACCAACTTCCCAATTAAGGCCTATTCTGAGTATAATTCAATTATCTAGTTACCTGGGTATAATAAACAATTACCCTTTTGTTTTTCGTCTTGTCACTTGCAGAAATATTTTAGTTGAAAGTTGATGTTCGTGGAGACTATTTCATTGTGATTCAAAAGCGCCTATAAAAAGTAGTAATTTAAATTTAGTTTTTCGGCAAAGTGTGGGTGAAAATTTTGTAAAGCAGCAATGGAGCCTATTGCTAGTGGTAAGTAGAATATTAAAAATTATATTAATTAAAAATATTTCTTTACTTTTTTTTATTACTGATTTTTTGAAAAGTTAACAGTTAATTTTTTAAAAAAAATTAAATTTCTGATCTTCTGCTAAACTAAAAGTATGATTTCGCGTAATTTCCCGAATTTAAATTAGTTTTAAATTATTGCTTAATAAGTCCTTTGAAGGATCCAATCTTAAGTTGCTGCGATAATTTGCGATCTTAATGAAAAAATATTTTTAAAGATTTGTAGTCCGGGTCCAAATTCGTATAAAATGCTATTATAGGTCCAAAACGCAAGAAATAATTTTCTGCTACTAACTTGAAGAATAACTTAATTTTTATAAAATAAAACATCATTTAATAGAAAATTTAATATAGAAATAAAAAAATTGCCATATGGGTTTAAAATTCAATATGGCAACCAATTTTAAATGGCAAAATCTTATGAAAAAATAATTAACAAAATTACTTATTATTTCAGGGACAGCAACAAAATCTGCTTGATTTAAAAGAAGCCAACTTGTCAGTTGGTTAGGAATTTGTCAGTCCAAGAAAAGAATGGAGCAGTGCCGTTATTTGGCAGAAAAAGTGACCTCTACCATGCGAGTTGAACGCTTGTCAGAAGAGTCTTCAAAAGTCATATATAAATTCATCGAGAAATATGACACAAAATGGTCATCAGCATCAAGAAATAAAACTGCATTTGAAAATAAAAATCGAGATTGGTTAAATATTGAGTTGGAATTTTCTTCTGCAATGAATGAAGCTCAACTAGCAGAAATGCAGGATACAACTCTATCGAGTAGAGGGAGGCCATTCACTGGATTTTTAGATTTAAGTGACCGATCAAAAAGAAGAAGAACTGAACAGATGCGAGCAGATCGAAGCCCTGAAGAACTAACATTTGTTGCTCAAATGAAGTTTAGGTCCGAAGGTAAAGTGGATGAAGCAGATGTGTTAAAAAATGTTGCATTCTCATCACCAACCCGTGCATCAAAATATAAAAAATCTCTTGAAAAAGAATGTGAAATACCATTTTCAGCGGACGAAGCCTTATCGCTTTTTGTAGAGGCTAAATTGACAAAATTTCAATACAATCTTATAAGAAATTCGGCAAAAAGCCATAGGTCAACTCTTTATCCTAATTATGAGTCAATAACTGCCGCAAAAAAAAGGTGCTACCCAGAAAACCTAAACATTTTTGAGGATGTTGCTGAAGTGTCTCTTCAAAGTTTGCTGGATCATACATCTTTAAGGTTATTTGAGTCCCTAAAAGAAGTTTTAAATTCTTTAAACCAAGAAAAATATAATAATTTAAATTTAATTTGCAAATGGGGGTGTGATGGGAGTTCTGGGATGAGTCAATACAAACAGCAGTTTGCAGAGTCCAATATTTCAGATGCTAATATCTTTTTAACATCAATGGTACCAATTCAGCTCATTAACGGTGATCCGTTAATGATAGATTATATTAGATTCCCAGATTATATTATATCCCAGATTACAAACTTATCAAAAGATAAGTTTGTAATCTGGGAAAATCCCAGAACTTCCTCCACACGATTCTGTAGACCTCTTAGAGTCCAGTTTAGGCATGAAACAACAGAGTTATCAGTGAGAGAAAAGCAATATTTTGACCAACAAATTTCAGATTTGCAACCAACAAAGCTTGATA
Organism: Anthonomus grandis grandis; assembly: GCF_022605725.1. Lineage (NCBI taxonomy): Eukaryota > Metazoa > Arthropoda > Insecta > Coleoptera > Curculionidae > Anthonomus > Anthonomus grandis. Next base: position 2,722,861 of record NC_065547.1, read on the forward strand.
TTCAAGGAAACAATGTATTTTTAAAACACATTTTATATTTTACAATGATAGATGGCAAATTGTGTAATGCTGTTACTGAAAATACTTCAACTCAGAGATGCTATTTGTGTAATCTAACATCCAAAGATTTTAACAATATCGATAAGGTTTTAAAACAGAAAATTGCTGAAGAATCTAGATTTCAATTTGGTTTGTCATCTTTACATGCTTGGATTTGTTTTTTTGAGTGTTTGCTGCATCTATCTTATAAGATGGAATTTAAACAATGGCAAGCGCGAGGCCAGGAAAACAAAGAAAAACTTGCAAATGCCAAAAAACGAATCCAAGACTTATTTTTTAAAGAAATGGGACTATTGGTTGACCGACCAAAACCTGGTTTTGGAAGTACTAATGACGCCAACACTGCTCGCCGTTTTTTTAGAATGCTGCTAAAACTTCGGAAATTACAGGCATTAATCAAGATTTGATATTTAGATTCAGAATAATTTTATTAACAATTTCTAGTGGTTTTCATATTAAAATCGATAGTTTTAAGGATTACTGTCATGATACGGCCAGAAAATTTGTAGAATTGTATCCGTGGTACAATATGCCAACTTCCGTGCATAAAATCTTAATGCACAGTTCTGATATAATATCATATTTTTTGGTTCCAATTGGGCAACTTGGCGAAGAAGCCCAGGAATCAAGAAATAAAGATATTAAAAGATTCAGAGAATTTCATGCACGGAAGTTTTCAAGAAAACAAAACATGGAAGATATATTTTGTAATCTCTTAATATCTTCTGATCCTTTAATCTCCAATATGAAAAAATCATCTGCTAAAAAGCTTAAACAGTACTCTTTAGAAGTTTTGGCATTTTTTTGATGAACCAACAATTTCTGCTGATGAAAGTGATAGTGAAGATATTGATTGATTTTAATTATTATTAAGATAGGTTAGGCTTTACTATTATTACAAAGTTATTGTTAAGTAAGCTCTGTATATACTTTACATACTTAAATATATTACTCTTAACATGTATTTTAATTGCTTATTTTTACACACAAAGCAAAGGTTACTTATAAAATTAAATAGCACAAAAACAAACAAATCACAACTTTATTTAGTAATTTATAATAAAAAATTTTATTAAACTCAGGTACTTATATTATCAAAAGTCTCAACATTTTGAATTTTATTTCAAAAATTTTCCGTATTATGAATTTTAAACTCTTAACTGAAAAATTGTTGAAATAATAACATTCTGAAATTTTTTTAAGGAAATGCGTACTTACGCAGCGCCTATGTAATGCAATAAATGAACCCAAGGGGGCGGGGGGGATTTAAAAAAATGTTTAAAATGAACGTGTTATCTTAGTTTTAACATTTTCTTATGATTAAATATGTTTGTGGTTCATATCAGCACTACTACTATTTATGGCCGGCTTTTCCCCGATTTTCGCCTGTGTGGGCCGGTTTGAAGGTTTCTGAAAAACTTCCTTTAAGGAGAAGAGATTTTTATTTTTAGGTTTTAAGTAGGGTTGCCGATCTTGTAGAAAAATATCGATATCCGGGATCGATCTAGATCGAAACCGGTAAAATCGATCTACGATTAAATCAGAGAGAAAAGAATCGATTCTTTAAAAATCGATCTCTGATCTTTTCTTTGTCGCTTAGCAATCTTAACATTAACGAATATCGAATAATCGGCCCAATTTATTTACGTTTTATGGGTTATGCATAAACTTACATGCGTGGTTTAGTTGTTTATGTTTACTGAAAAAACAATCGCTAATTAAATAAAAGTATTATTATTAAATAAAAGATAAAATTAGGAATATATATTACTAGATTCTTAATTAGAATTAGTTATTAAGATATAGTATATGTAATGGTTACAATTAATAAAATAAACACTTACTTGATTTGCGAAACAAACTTTTATTTAAAATTTCAAGTTTAACACAAATAACAAAAAAAAAATAAATGTTTACATTCTAAGTTCTCACATTAAAACTTAAAGCTTTATATAAATTCCTAAGACCTAAAAATAACTCGGAGTACTAGTACTCGCAGTAACGCAAGGAACAAAAAAAATTAAAAATTAAACTTTATAGTAATGAAATGGAGTATTTTATAAAAATAAAAAGTAAAAATAATTATCTTTTTATAAATTCCAATGACTAATATCTAGGGAGTTTAAAAAAAGAATATGGGAAAATCGCTTGCTTGACAGTTTATTACGAGATGGATCTAAAATATTTCCAGCCCTAGAAAAGAGGCGCTCTGACGGCACTGACGTCGCTACTATTGAAAAATGTTCTAAGGCGGTTGCCGTCAATTTTGGGTAGATACATTTATGAGTTTTCCAAAACTCTAACGGATTTGATGTTCTCGGAATAATCGGCTGTTTTAAATATTGTTGCAGTTCATTGACGAAGCTACTTTCGGCCCCTTCCCCTTGCTGTATATTTTGTTGGACTAGCTGATCATGCAAAGTTCAGATATTATCTATATCTTTAACATTTTCAGAAGTATTTTTTGTTGTAATAGGACTAACAGGTTCAGGTTCTGAGTGCTCGGACTTCGTAAAAGTATTTTCTGCCAATAAATGTTTAATGCGATTTATCCATTGAGCCAATAATAATGGTTTTTGGAAATGCAGTCTCTTAAATCTGGGATCTAACAGAGTTGAAATCCCTAACAGTGCATTTGCTTCCACATCGCCAAATCTTTTAGATATTTCAGTAACTGTGATCCTCTTAAATTCTTTTCCCGTATCTGTTTCAGGTTGTAGACTTAAAAGTTTTTTTTCCAAACAATTAACCATCGGGATCACCATGCTGATAGTAATGTAATGATCCCCACATATCTCTGTAGATACTGCTTCTATTGGTTGCAGAACTGCAATTACTTCGTTTATTATTTGGATATCTTCCGCGTTTACCATGGCTGGGGAATTCTTATGTTTTAATAAAATAGTACTGATAGAATCAGATATTTCTATAAATCTTTTCAGCATAAACAAGGTCGAGTTCCACCTGGTTGGAACCGACTGCAATAGTTTGAGGTTACTTATATTTCGTAATTGATCAGATGCCAAGACACTATGTTTGAAAAAAGTTACTATTTCTTTTACCTTTAGTATAACTGGTGCAATATTATCTGATGTGCATATTTTTTGAGATACAAGATTAAGCGTATGAGAAAAGCATGGCAAATGCTTACGCTTTTCCAGTAACCGGTGCACTGCGTTCACTATATTTGCTCCGTTATCAGTAATAATAGCCGAAATTTTCTCAAAAGGTATATTCCAGGAATTAAAAATAGAGTTAAGTCGTTCAGATAAATATTCCCCCGTATGTCTGTCAGAGAGTTCTTCCAACGCAATAGCTAAATCAACTAATTTTGTTTCCTCAATAAAATGGAGAGTTACTGCCATAAAACTGCGAGTATTTAATGTATCTGTCCACACATCTGATGTCACACTAAAATATCTAACAACATTTATTTTGTTTTTCATAAGTGTGGACAAACATTTGTATTTTTCATCAATTAAACCCGAAATTTTGGTCCTTCCAGGAATATTATAATGAGGAGCGACAGTCTTTAAAAAATACTGAAAACCTATTTTTTCTGTCGTATTAATTGACATATTATCTTTAGCGATCATAAAAATCAGCGCATTTGTTATTTTATTAAATTTATCACCACCCTCTGAAAGTGACACTAAGTCTAAAAACGATTCGTCGATTCTTTTTTGCCTTTTATGAGTTTTGGCAAAAGACGCAGAACTAGAACTATTACTAATATTAATATTACTAATACTACTACTCCCTGGAGCTTCAGGTAAAAAATTATATTGAGATTTAGTAGAAACTTCTGAAAGAGTGTCTGCATGGGCTGAATCTGTGTCTGTGTCAGTACACTCCTGTTCCTGCTTCGAGCTCGAAGATGTCGTGTCATTCTTATTTAGGGTAACAGTAGAACTGCTGGGGACAGCAACACTAGACTTCGCACAAGGAACTGGAACCACATTTTTGTGAGCTCTTTTCAAATGGTTTAACAGATTGGTGGTGTTGCCAGACGACTTAAACTCTTTGAGGCACAATTTGCATTTACCGCCATTTTCAGTCTTAATAAAAAAATTCCAGGCATTACTTTTCTTCATTATTTTCGGCATCTTGATGTCAATTCACATAGATATTTATGTAAAAATAATAATATGAAATAGCATTTTACCGTGATCACTTTTACATTTTGATATTAAATATTGCGTTAAAATATCAGACATGTGTCAAATTTTGTGTCGAAATATTGGCATTACTGATCCTGATAAACAACTCAGAAAATTAAATAATCTGCTATGACATAACTCGACCGTTTACGCCTATATTTGCCATGATTTTATTAAACTTTAATGAATAATTATTTATTTTATAATATTGACCGGTTTGAAGAATTCACCAAGGTAAATTCCACTTTTGAGCTTAAAAGTTTTTTTCTTAGACAAGTAAAGAGAGAGAGAGAGAGAGAGGACCCGTAACATCCATATGTCATGCGTGTTAAATTTTTTATACAAAAATTTTACCGTCTGGCAGCGGCGACTCTCTTTCTTTATCTAAGGTTTTTTTTTCGAAACTTTTAAACTCACATTTTGACACTTGTCAAGGACCTTAAAAAAACAGACTGTTTTGTAAGAAAATGCGTAATTTTACAATACTAATCACTACGCCTACCCTACACCATAGGATCCTATAACCTTATTGAGATAAAGCCGGTCAATGCTTGAAACATGAAATAAACATAAACAAATAGAGAATAAATCGAATAAATATATATAACTTAATAATATAGTTTTATAGGTTATGGAGCAGCCGCCAGCGAAGTAAATTTTAAACATTTAATAATCATAATTCGTAATTACCATTCCTTGTTTATATATGCCGCAGATTCAAATAACAATATAAGAAAAAGTTGTACTTACCACAAAACGTATTTAAACTGCAGTTCAGCCAATAAACACTAACTTGACTAACTCCTAACTCATCACGCGACGTCTACATTGGTACAAAACATTTCACAAGAACTGTATCAGCTGTAAGCCTTAACGTAACTACATACTGATTGGCTGACGGCTATGCTAGCCTGGGATTCCCCTGTTATAAAAAGACTTGACAGACCAATGATGGTGCGTTATCACTATGTAATGTATGAACTATGAACGTCATGAAGGCAGTCATTTGTTTATTAAAATTGCTCGTCTAGCACCACAAAATACCGAAAAAATTTGTTAGTACGAGTTCGATATTTTTTAGATTTAATAAAATATCTAAATAAAAATCGATTTTCACTTAAAAGAATCGATTTTCGATCTAATTCTAAAAAAAATAATCGATTTAAAAAATCGATCTTTTTGACTAAAAAGATCGATCCTGAAAAATATCGATACAGGATCGGCAACCCTAGTTTTAAGTAGTAGAGTTTTCTGCGTAGAAAAGAGTGCGCGGTTTTCAACGGGTTAACATCCCTGCGAACTGTGATGATACAAATTTACAAATTCACCTTTACATACGCGTAATTTATATATTAACGGCCGGTTCTTTTCGAATGCTTCTAGCAATCTATAATTTGTCTTTGTTTGAACCAGAATTAAATTTATTACAGTTCATTTAAAATGTGTTTGTAGTAGTGTTTTATTTGGGTATTTTTAATAAATGTATGAAAATACAAACTGTGTCATTTGCCCGAGGTTTATCATAACGCTGCTGCAGACTGGTCCTTCAAAGGAAAAAACACAATTTGGAACAAGAAGTTTAGTCCATTCGGTCATGTAAGGGATGTTCTTAGACGTGGTCATCATAAAGTTGATAAAAATAAGCAGTTAGAAGTTTTATTAGTGGTATCAGATAATCCGCATCTAGACAGTCTAAGCAACACATCATATATTATTACCGTTAAATAAAATTTTTAGTTTTAAAATATAGGCATAAAATTTAAATATTTTTTGCACAAACATTGTTTTTCATCAACGCACAATCAACCATGTATGGTCATGGTATATTTATTAAGCTGTAGAATATAAGTATATTATATACGATTCTGTTTACAAAAGGGATAAAATTTGGACACTTAAACTATTGACACGGGATTTACATACCTAGTTTTTAAACTCGATTACTACGCCTCAAATATTTGATGAAATTTTTGTGAAAATTTACTGTATTTCGTCCATATTATACAATCTAATAATGCTGTTTTTATACTAAATATGTATATATCAAATTTAAATAAACAGTGTTATTAAATTAAATATTAAATATATACTTTCTGCAAAAACAGTGTTTTCCATCAACATAACCCTTCTCATAACCTTATAACACCCACTTCAAAAATTTTTTCAGTAAGAAAGTATAAAAATCACCGTTTTTCGTCCATAATATCCAATCTAATAGTACTATTTTTTTATTAAATATTTATTAATATACATATAGATAACTATATTAAATTTAAATAAACAAACTGTATTATTAGAATAGATATTAACGACTAAACCAGCTATTATTCATGCGTATTATTCTGAAAAACAAATTCTTACTGGTAAATTGTTTGAGGTGGGTGGGAGGGTAAGGGTAAAGTTAATGAAAAACGGTGTACTTAGCCTACAAAGTAATTTAAATATACATCAACTAACCAGATCGAAGATTCTTCAAATTCTTCACCTTCCAGCTCAATGAAACTATACTCTCTTATAAAAATATCGCCTTGACTTTCATTGCTACATAAGTTGGTATTCCTGGCAATACGAATGAAAATTAAGTTCCTTAAGATTTTGTTAAGAAACGAAAAAATAAGGTTAAGTCATAGATGTTTTTTTTTTTAATTTTCTTAGTTGTTTACCTTCTTTGAGCTTCTACAGTAAGATCAATGTGTAGTTCACCTAAGATACTAATGGGATTAATTTAAGTGATATCTCAAAGATCCTTGGATAGGGTAGCACCACCCTGTTATCGGCGCTCTAAATTACAATTCAATAAAATTTGCACCTAAAATCATTTCACAAAATGGGAAAATGGAAGGCTCGCTTATTTTCATTTATACACACTTCTCTTTTAAAGCATCATTTTTTAATTCACTTGTTTTACAAAAACTACTAGATTACATTTAACCGTTAGATTACTTTAAACAACCCATCTCTATTGATTTTTAATGACTAATAAATACTACAGTTTTCTAAAAGAGCCAATGGAAAAACTACGTCAAAAATTCTCGCCAATTTCTTTAACTGCATTCATGAACTACGAAAGAATCTAATAAAATTATAAAAAAATTATTAATACTATTTTTCTAAAAGGGAAATACTTCAACTCATGTCATGTCAACTCACTAGATTTTACCATTAAACATTTTAAATAAATTAATTCTGAAATCAAAGGGAAACAAATGTATATTCATTTACTATTGATCTAACTTCGTAAAGCAAACCGATCATAATTTAGTATAAAATAGCAATGTGAAATACTACTTTTTTTTCGTTTAGAAAGTAAACTTACTTATGTTTAACCATCGGAAAACGTCTTAGTTTTTACTTTACTAGCAATTTCCACAGGCCCAGAATACGCTTAAATTTAGGAATTTTGTAGAGTTTTTTACTTTCAGTCGATAGGAAATACCTAGTAGATAGGATTAACGCAAATAAATATTTTTTAGAAAAAAATAAGTTACTAGGTTTTTCCTTTGGACGGGCGATTTGCTAAAATAAAATTATTTGTAAGCTTTGTTATCGATAGAATAACACGTTTTAAAAATTATTTTCTTTTTCATATTTTTTTTTTCAATTTTAAATTTTGAATTAGAATAACTCCAAAACGCTTGGTATAGCAATGCTACAGGAAAAATGTTTAGAATTGTAAGGGCAATCCAAAATTTTGTAAAATTGTAAGGGAAAGACTTAGGTAGTACTAGTAGAAATTTTTTCAGGTACTAAAGTAGGTAATACTAGTTTCCTGGAAATAAATTGGGATATGCTCTACTCTGTTAATAATGTCAATACAGCTGTCGAACTTTTTTATCAGAAAATTTATTCTTATCTAGATAAATACGTTCCTAAAACCTCGAAAACAAAACGCACATATCGACCATGGTTTACTCCGCAAATATTAAGACTAATTAAGCAAAAACATATAAAATGGAAAAAATATAAACGTTCTGTCTAGGACTTAGGTAACTTTCGCAGCTTGCGCATACAAATAAAAGCAGACATTGATCACTCATATAAATCCTACTGCTCTAACCTTAAGCAAAATCTTTCAAAACAACCAAACAACTTTTGGAAGTTGATTTTAAGTTCACAAAAAAACAGTTCTATGCCATGTAATATGTATGATCAAACTAGTTCTCTTCTAACTGACTCACTTTGCTCAATATTTTTATAACTCATACACATCCCAGAAGCAAATAACTGAAATCAAGCACAACAGAAGCACATCCCAACAGAAAATAACTGAAATCAAGTATTCACCTTGTGATACTATTGACATCACATCTTTCACAGAAAATGAAGTACTAAGTGCTTTAAAATCCGTTAAACCCAAAGCTATAGTTGGTCCCGATAAAATACCTGCATTTCTTATATTTGACCGTCCGTATGCTTTTTGTAAACCCCTAAGAATATTGTTTAATCTCTAAATTATTCCTTTTTATAAAAAAAAATGATGAAAATCTTAACCATAAATATCGGCCAGTTACACTTATTAAAAACTTTTCTAAAGTTTTTGAGCAGGTCCTTCATTCAGCATTATACTTTCTTATAAAACATCTTATAGACACTGCAGGTCTACTACCACTAATCTTATTACGATCACGGAATTTATATCAGAATCTATAAATGATAATTCTGAAGTTGATGTAGTCTATACAGATTTCTCGAAAGCTTTCGACCGTCTTGACCATTCCATTCTCATACAAAATCTTTCTGACCAATTTGGGTTTTGATCTGGGTTAAATTCTATTATCTCACTAAACGTCCTCAATATGTTGAATGCTTTGAACACAGCTCTACTACTCCTTCAGACGTACCACTAGGCTCCATATTGGGACCTCTACTTTTCAACACATTTATTAATACTATTTTACGGACCTAGAAGTAAACAGCTTATTATACTGTGATGATAAAAAATTATACTATAGAATTGATACTATTGAGGACTGCATTAAACTCCAAGCAGCCATTAACTCAGTGTTAATGAATGGTGCGAGAATAACAACTTGCCTTTAAATGCTGTGTAGTCTCCTTCTCCTTAAAAAAGAACTGTGTTACTTACCAATAGAAAATTGATAAAGTGAATACAGTCATTTTTGATAGCTTACTTTCATTTAAGTTTCATATCGAAGATATCATAAAAAGAAGTTATAAAATGCTGGATTTTGTTATCAGGAACTCTTCATTCTTTGAGAATATCTCTAGCGTCACTTTATGTACTGGCCAACGTTTCGCAATAATTTTATTGCTTCATCAGGGCCCTAAGGTAACAAAAAAGACACAATAAAAAAGGATTATTATATATAAACAAAATTTAATTTTTTGGGGTTATGTTGATACCACCAAAAAAAGAAAAAAACAGAAAAACAAAAAAAAAACAACAAAATCTTAGATTTGAAATAAAAAAAATTACACAACAAAAAAAAAATGATAAAATTGCTTACATAACAGTGTGATTTTGCTTGTCATAAAAAATCATGTTTACAGGACACACAGGTAACATAGAATATATAAAATATTGTTTTTTTTTTAACAAAAACGGTTTAAATTGATGGGTTGTATCACAGACAGTTGCTTTAAAATTGATTCTACGGTGTACAAAAATAATTTAGCATCTAGCCAGAAAAACCGGGTATGCGAGAACACAATAGACGCATTCTTTTTAGTGATATAAACCAAAAACAGTCCCAAAAGTTTACATTTTGATTTGATCTATTAGATTAAAATAAGAGGAACTTAGATTGTCTATATCCGTTCTTTTATTTACCGCATTATTATGTTTATCATTTCGGCTAGAAGTCTCTTTTTAAAAAGCTGCTGTTGGCCCATAATTGTAGTCTTGCCAAAATTAAAATTGTGTCCTGTATTCATTTTGTGCTCAGCTAAAGCAGTAGGGTTTTTTTTAAGGGCTAAATTCCTACAATCATACTCATGCTCGTATAGGCGCTGCCTCAAATATCTACCCGTCTGACCAATGTAACACACATCACACCCAGAGCAAGGTATTTTATAAATAATGTTAGAATGTAAATCAAAGGCGTCTTTAGTTTTAAGCTTCGTAAAGAAATGTTTTCTTACCGAGTTTTCACTTCTTTCTGAGATTTTAATAACATCAGATTTTGATTGTATGGTCTTTTTAATTTTATGAGAAAGTGTGTTAATGTAAGGAATCTTGAAATAAACCAATTGATTATTTTCATTGTTTCATGTAATATTTTGAGTAATGTTTTCGGTGTCGTTAATTATTTTTTTAATAATTGATAGGGGGTAGTTGTTTTTCTTTAAAATTGTCTGAACATAATGAAGGTTTTTTTTATGATATTCTGAACTAGAAAGTCTCAAGCACCGATGTTTCATAGGATGTTCTGAAAAATAATTTAAAATGCGTTCTGAAAAAGTTGGTTTTTGATACTAATCTGTTTTTATGGTACCATCTGTGGATCTTATGACTTTAACATCCAAAAATGGAAGACTACAGTTAATTTCTTGTTCGATAGTGAATTGTAAACGTGGATGGAAACTATTGAAGACTGATAGAATTTCGTTTTCTTTTTTATTTGGAATTGCCGTGATTATGTCATCAACGTACCTACAGAAAAAAGGTACATTAAAAGATAGTTCAGAAATACACTGATCTTGTAGTTGTGCCATTACAATGTCTGAGCATATTGGGGACATGCAGTTTCCCATTCCTAGGCCAAAAATTTGGGTATAGAAATTTTCACCATGTTGGAAATAATTATTCTCAATACAAAAATTAAAAAGAAAAACAACTGTTTCAAGGTCTAGCGATGTATTAGGCCGGATAAGATGCCACTTTTGGGTGATTATATCAGTTACTAGGTCCACCGGTATATTAGTAAATAAAGAAACAACATCCAACGATACAAGAATATAACCTTCAGGGACTGTTTGCTCTTTAATGTAATTAGCGAAATCAAAAGAATTTTTCACATATCGTTCATCTTTTATAAAAAAATGTTGTAAAATGTTGGACAAAAGTTTTGTTAAATTGTAAAGAGGGGAACCAGTAAAAGAGACTATGGGTCGTAGTGGTGTCCCCAATTTATGAATTTTTGGTAAAAAATAGATTTTGGGAGCGACACCATTATTAATTTTTAACCATTTTTGTTGTTCAATCGATATCATTTTTTTATCAAAAAGTTGTGATATAATTTTGTTAGTTTTACTTTGAATGTTCATGGTAGGATTTTTATTTAATTTTTTATAAGTTTCAGTATCATTGAGAGCATTAACTATCCTTTGGTCAAAGTCATACTTGTTTTGGATTACGGTGCAATTACCCTTATCTGCTTTTGTGATTACAAGCTCTTTATTGCGAAACGTTGGCCAGTACATAAAGTGACGTTTGTTTTTATTCCTTCGATCCCATCCCACAACTAAACTCAAGATTTCAAACCTATAGGATCGCAACTAGAATTTATTGAATATCTCTAGCATTAAACTCCTGTACTTTACCTATGTTCGTTCAATTTTGGAATATTCTTCCCAAGTCTGGTCGCCACATTATCAAAACCATATTCAAGAGCTTGGAAATTTCTTAAATTCTTTTCGGTTTAAATGCGAAAGAGTGTACCCGGAAATCGGCTTCTTACATGATCGTTTGCTTAAAAGATTTCAGGTAAAATCTTTACAGGACAGAAGGGATTCGGCAGATTTACAGTTCTTACATAAATTAATTAATGGCGTAATTGACTCGCCAGAGATGTTGCAAGTTCTAAATTTACACGCTCCTCGGCTATCAGCTCGCAGTTCTCAAACCTTTTACCTTTCAATACCTCGAACCAACATTACAAAATATTCGCCTATATGTAGAGCTTGCAATACATACAACTCTTGATTCTGTATGCAATACATACAGAATCAATGCGATAAATTTAACTGAACGAAATTAAAAGAATTCGCTTAATTTAGATAATCTTGTTTTTTTCTTTTTATATATTTATTAATAATTTATAATATCTGTAATATTAATTTTATTTTGATAAGATGATTTCATTTTTATATACATCGCTTCCACTCTATTATTGGAGTTTCTCTGTTGAGTGATGTAAGTATATAAATAAATAAATAAATAATCAGGGACACAGTGTACATTTTTGAAGTTAGAACCTCGCCCCCTCGGTGACAGGAAGGTGTTAAACCTAAAATTCACTAAATCACCCGTAATCTCTGAAATGTAACGGGGTGATGACAGGAGAGTGCGGAGAAGGGGATACGCCGCTCGCTTACCGTGAACCGTGTTTTCCAGGATTTACGGGATATGAGCGCTGCGATAATTTTTTTATGGTCCGTCATAAAACGACAACGTTGTCACGTGTAATAATTTCGCTACAAAGTTTCCACTGAAAGCCTTTGAATTGTTCAAAAAAATGGTCACTTGAAAAGATCATCCATCATCAATCACCCGAAGGTGTTTATTCTATAGAGAGAAAAAATAACTCGTCTGACCAGAACGTATTTTTTTAAGGGGGGTCTATTGTTGAAACAGTTTTATCTACCTGCTTTAGCAACTGGTTTCTGGAGGTAAAGGATGACAGATGGAATATAGTAACAGGTGACTTATTGCATACAAAATAGCCTTAAATTATACCATCTCTCTCCCTCTCTCTTAAAAAATGCATAAAGCCCCCAGAGAATGGAAATTTTTAATGAGCTTTATTAAAAAGTTACACCGAATAAACTGATTGAAACTGGCAGTTTATTTAAAATTTATAAAGTAATCTGCACGGAGAAATTAAGACTGAAAATTGAGGTTTTGCATGCGAATTTCGCTGTTGCATGAACATATTTGTCCCGTATTTATTGACTTGTAAAAGGAGATGAAGATGGGCAAACCATGCTACTGATAGAATTGAGGTATTGGATGCGTGGAAATAACGTGTAAATGTTTAGATTTATTATATGGTATACAAAATTGTCCTTGGGAGTAAGCATCCACGAAATCCGAACACACTGTCACGTGCAACGGCTAATATATGAAAAACTGTATTTTATTTAGATTTCTAGGTATCAACGAACACTTTTTGTAAAATTAAAACAGCAATAAAATGCAGTTTTTGTTGAATTTATAACAGCTGTATTACTTTGAATAATGAATAAATACAAACAACAATAATAACCAGCATAAATAGTATAGGAAGGAACTGATCCAGGACATTTTTCAATTCAACTTTATGTTTAAATTATTTACTCAGCATATTTTTTAGTTATATTTCTTTTATGTATTTAAATTTTGATATATTTTATTGTAATCATTTCATCACTATAAGCAACATTCAATGAAGGCATGTTTACACATTTTTTTTAACTAATTTATAGTGGTACTATGTATATGTATAGAAACTTGTAATCATTAATGCTTAATTTATTTTAAATTAAGGTTAAAGGCAAATCATTTGAGGCAAATAGTAAATTTCTGCCCTGCTAAGACAGAAAGTCGTATCTGGAAAAATTGTGTTTTTTCTTTTTTCCCGTTTATTTACACGGTAAAGTATGCTTTACCATCTAGTCAAGGTGTAAAAGTCGTATCTTTATTACAAATAGTGATTTCAAACTACATTTATTTGTCATATCTGCAAAAATCGATATTTCACTAGGTCCAAATGTCGTATTGATTATTACAAAGCCACATTGTCGTATCTGAATAAAAATATAGGAGATACGACATTTTGACTTTGTATCGGGCAGTGAGCGATCTTATTGGTAACAGTTTACTCTTTTTTATTACATGTTTTGTTTATAAGTTTCACTTATTAGTTTTGGTGGTTGCAAAACTCTTGGTAACAACATATATTTAGTTATTGGTTGTGCATTCTTACTGTATTTGATTCCACTGTTAGTTTAAATAAAACTATTTAAGGTATGTTATTAAACATTACTATTTTCACTTTGTAATATATTATAATGTGTGCTTATTTATGCTAGATGTCGGAGAGATGCAAAAAGTTAGTTACACTAGCGCTTAATAAAGAGCTGGAATTACAAAAAAAGTCCTTATCTAGAGTAAAAAAATATGACAACGTAAACAGCAAGATTAATGATGGCGATAGTTTAGATGATCCGGATGATCCAGATTTTATTCCAGAGCAAGCAAAGAAAATGAAGATACAAAAACCTAAATGTGGTAAGAAAGTTAAAAAGTATATTAATAAATACTTATACTATTTTATTTATTTGTAGTGTTACAAAATACTGGTTCTCAAATAAAAAAAACCCAAAATTAATATTATTTCGGACATAATTATTTGTAAGCCTCAAGGAATATTGGCAAAAAGTTGCCTAACTGAAAATCCAAATGAATTTATTGCGGGTTTATTAAATATTATGATAGAAAATGTTATTAAAGAATGTGAGCAAAATCAGCTGAATAAATTTACAAAGGACGGTAAAGTTCAAAAAAAGAAAAGATATAACACATCTTTAGAGGACCGGAAAAAACAGAAACGGGATGGAAAAATTGCAAAACACACTATACAGGAAACATGCGAGGAAAATTGCATAAAAAAGTGCTCTTAAAAAATTGATAAAGACAGGCAAATAACTATTAATAAAAAATTTTGGCAATTAACAAATGAAGAACAACGCCAATTTATTTTTAATTCTGCAAAGAGAATCAATAAAAAAAGAAAAACTAAAGATGGAGATTCTAGGCGTAATCACACAATAGTTTATTACTTAAAATCTAATACAGGGACTGACGTAAATGTGTGTAAAAAATTTTTTTTTGCAATTTTAGGTGTTGAAGTTTATAATGATCGAATAATTAGAGATGTATTGGATAAAACTGACTCGAAAAGTTTACTTGTAAAACCATTAAAGCGAGGACACCCTTCTGAGAAAAAAATTGACAGACAACAGATTATTGATCACATAAATTCCTTTGGTCCAAGAATATCCCAATATAGAAGGGAGCATGCGCCCAGTAGGAAATATCTTCCAAGCGACATTAATATTAAATTAAGGCTAAGCGCGCACTAGCGATTTATTATCGTGCGACTTTTAGTCGCTAAAATGAAGCATTAACAGTTTAATGAACATGCACGCATTCTGCGACAAAATAATAGAACCAGTCCTATTTTAGCAGCGACGCGACTATCGCTGTTTTGAATGATGCACACCGACTCGTAGGGACGTGCACGCATTGCGATTATTTAGCAGTACGATTTTCGTTGGATTGGAACCGTCCGACGTTTTCCCTGTTTTCAGTTGTGATTAGTAGTACATATATAATCATGTCTGACAGTAAAGAAACGACCCACATCGTTCTTGATACTGAGAGAATTATTGTGGAAGTGGAAAAAGACCAGCGCTGTATAATAAAGAACTGAAAGAATACAGCAAAAGAAATGCGAAAGAGAAATTATGGACAGAAGTATGTGCAAATGTAATACCAAAATGGCATGAACAATCAGGTGCAGAAAGAAAACACAGAGGTAGGTATAGTTCAGTTCAGAGATCTATTAGAATCTTTGATGTACCGCAAATAGTCCGTGTGCCGGTGTTGCTTGTATTGTCACATGACATGCATCTTTAAACCGCAAAATTTTATGTGGAAAGAGTCATAAAGTATTATTCTAAGCGATATTTAATCATTTCATTAAATAAATAAATGTTTTAAGCATTTTTTTAAGAATTTATACATTTTATTCGTAAAATGTGCCCACGTACTATTTTGTTAAACGTCTGACCTTAGTCACAGCCACTCAAGCGTGAAAAGTTGCACAGGTCCGGCCTTAAAATTTATTTGTATTTAAAACTTTATTATTCGGGATTTTTGGGTTTAGTTTTATTAAGTTAGAAATTCAGGATAGTTGATATCAAGATAATATTTAATTTAAATATAAGATTTAAGTACGTTAAATGAGTTTAACCAAAAATTTTAATTTTTGGGTGGCGATCGCGACTGTCCTTCTAACTTTAGACCTATAGCGTTATTGCCTACTTTAGCCAAGATAGTGGAACGGCTCGTTAAGGTGAGGATGGTTTCATTTTCAAATAGATTTGGCCTATTGAGTCTTCAGCAGTTTGGCTTTCGTGAGTCTGTGAGCACAAATGATGCTATCTTTCGCTTTCTAGAGCACCTGTACAACCGACTGAATGTTGGTGAAGTTGCAGCAGCGGTATTCTGTGACTTGTCCAAGGCATTTGACTGCATGAGTCACAGAGTGCTGCTGATGAAACTGAAGCTCTATGGTTTCAGGGGAACTGCCCTTGAGTGGTTTCGTTCCTACTTATCAAATCGTGTCCAGGCTGTCAAATTTAATGGTGGTATGTCTAAGGAACTTAATATAAATGTGGGTGTTCCGCAAGGATCAGTACTTGGTCTTTTAATTTTTCTCATTTATGTGAACGATCTGCCACAACTGCAACAAATTTACATTGTTTGCCGATGATACCACCATCCTGTGGCACGACTCTGATGTTTCTCAAATGGAGGCCAATATACGTGCAGATTTGTTAAAAATAAAACACATCTCGTGAGAGTTTTCATTAAATGTCAAAAAATTAAAAAGAAATATCCTTAAATGTAATACAAATGATATATGTTTAAATAATGAAGCCATCAACATGCCACCGTTCAGTAAGTTTTTGGGTCTTTCCATAGACAAGTTCCTTAAATTTGAAGACCATATTGTGAATGTATGTAGAAAAGTCTCATCAGGCTGCTACGCCCTAAGGGTTATTGCCACCAGTCTTAATTTCTCCATCGTCAGATCTGCATACTTCGCGATTATCGAGTCGCACCTTCGATATGGAATTTGCTTTTGGGGTTCATGTTCAAATTCACTTTTTAGTTCAGTGTTTGTACTCCAGAAAGGGGCCATTAGATATCTATGTGGGGCCAAGCCTCGTGATTCATGTCGCCCGCTTTTTGTAAGTCATAATATTTTAACCCTGTGTTGTATTTTTATTTTGGAAACAGTTTGCTTAGTTTTTAGAAAATATAAACAGGAACTCCACTTAGGAAGGCACTATAATACGCAACAAAACTATTTGTTGAGGCTACCCATTCCTCATTTTGAACTTGTCCGTAGCTCTATCATATATGGAGGTAGAAAGTTGTTTAATAAACTTCCACTAGAAATAAGACAACTTAAGACTGAAAAAAGCCTACGTACAAGGAAGAAAATATTTCTTGCTAGTAAAGCGTACTAAACTATGTAGCACCTAAACTATGATGAATTTTTAATGATTAGCATTTAAGTATTTTTCAAAGTTTTATATAATTTTATTTTATTTTAAATTAATTTCTCGTTTTTATTCCTTTAATGTACAGTCTATTGGCTTTGTCTACAACTTTTATGTTTATATTGACAATAAAGCATTTTTGAGTTTAATGAGAGAGTAGGTGACAAATTACTTAGGCCCATTTATTCTGTGGATTAAGGCATTAAATAGTTACTTTTTGACACAAAAGTGTAAATTGTTTTGGTTTGTCTTCAAATTTTATATATTTCCTTTTTTTGGGAATTGAGATTTATTTTTACATGGTGGTGATTATTAATGGGGATTGTGGCTGCCATATTCAATGTCCTTTATTATAGTTTTTTTTAATTAATACATATTATGATATATTATTATAATAATATACTCATGAAAACCCCCCATATCTATATTTAGTACCAACTTCTTTTGATAAAAAGTAATTATGTAGTCAGAAAATTTGAAGTATATTTTTTAAAATAAACTTTTACATTAAAAATCATCTGGCTGTCCATACTTTATGCCTTTAAAAGACACAAGTTTTACTTATAAAAAAAAACACACTTTACATCCTGAACGTATTTATTAATTTGTTTGCCTCATATTTAGTTATTATGCATATTAGGAGAGATTAGATAAAAATTAAGAAAAATAAATGCTTATACTAAAAACTAAAAATCTTATACAAAACACTACATTTTAAGTATACTGGATCCTAAAACTACAGTGAGGATACTAAATACTTTTATAAATTTAACCACTCTTTTGAATCTAGCCCAAAAAGTTAATACATTTTGAACAATTTTGTAAATTCTGTTTTTTTGCCATTGTTCTTTAGCAGTTTCTTCCATTAAGGAAGGATTCTTCTTCTGGATCAACAGTTTCTCTGTTGCCGCCATGGATTCCAACTTCATCTCGCACATCAGCATATGGATTCTAAAGCATTACATTATATCTTTATTGTGTCGCTGAAGGACAAACAGGGGCAGTAAGCTGAAAAAAACAAAACTTTAAACTTGTTTAATTAATAAAAATAGGATTTTCTTACTATGGCAAAAAAGGGACTTTTTTCCAGAGAATGGAGGAAGAAGCAGTCTTCATTGTGTTGCTGAAGGACAACAGGGGCAGTAAGCTGTAAAAAACAAAATTTTAAACTTGTTTTATTAATAAAAATATGGTTTTCTTACTATGGCAAAAAAGGGACTTTTTTCCCAGAGAATGGAAATACATACATCAATCATAAATGTATCATATCATGTTTCGGCTAAATAATATATGGATCTTTCTTCCTCCCAAATTTTTTTAATTTTCCTCAAATATTCTATACACCACCTGACAATTCCATTACAGCAGCTCTTTTGTTAACCATCTTAAGTTTAAATCCAAGTTTTATCAGGTATCTCCGCAAGGTTGAGACTGAGAAATGTTTGTCCCTTGCCGATAAGGTGTCTCTATGGTCAGAACCTCATTGTTTTTGTATTTAGAATACACACCTTTCCTTAGCAATTTGGCAATATCCATGTCAAGTCCCTTTGATTGTCCTGCATCTTTCCTTTTTATTCTGTCTTTAATCCTTTTTTTTACAGGCATGTTGTACTATAGTGAACCCCTGTTAAAAACGCTATTTTTTGCAAAGCACTACAATCATTTGTGAACTGAGTATCATTCCTTAGATTGTTATAGATATTTAGATAAATTTGTTCTTTTAAAACTGCTTGATTTCCTCTGTAGCTTCTACTTCTTTTTGCTTTCTCAATACTAGAAAATGAACTATCAGAACTATGTAAGTCTAAATCACTGCCCAGATCACTCTTATTGTTTTTATCACAAATGTTATTGTCTTTCTTGTACACCCACGGTCTCCATAAGCCCGCACAAACACTTTCCTCTTCATTTGCCAAATTTTCCTGCCTATTTTTCCAGGGTCGAAACATTTTAAGGTCTTTAGGTATAATACCAAAACAAATCCACAAACACAAATAAAAAAACACTGTTCCTCACAGTAAAAACTGCAAAAAATTTACAGGAATACAGGCCAAATTCTAAATTCTTTACTTTCATAAACGTGTAAAAAGCATAACCGGCAAAACACATCAAATAATAACCTCACATGGACTCCCCTCCCAACTATTAAAGGTGATAGACCCATCCGTAAAAATCTCTTTAAAAACACGACGAAAATAATACAAAAACCGTCCAAAAATTTATTTGGGTACGGCCCCGTAATTCTTAAATTCAGTGGGATAGAGAGAGATACACAATCACTTGCACAGCCTAAAGTAGGAATTGTCAGAACGCAGGTGTTTTATCTTTGTTTAATAGACTGGCTAAAAAGAGGTGACAAGTCTGTGAGTGCTGGAAGTGTTTAAAATATTTTGTAAGATGCTTGGATTTTAGTCCGCGGTCAATTTTTTGATATTATTTTCTTTCTAAAAATTGACATTTTCGAAAGAAAAATAAAAAATAGTATAAAACATGGGGTTTTACGTATATTTAAAATGATTTCATAGATAGACAATATAAAATTTTGCCATTTAAACATATATATCATGCAACAATAAATATGACATAGGCGCACGGACTAGTTAGTGCGGCATCTGCGACACATCAAAGATTCTAATAGATCTCTGAACTGGACTTTAGATTATATTTTTATTACTTTAAATAATAAAAATTTTAGAAAATGCATTAAATTTTGTCATATTGCCAAGCAACTGAAGCTTGCGGAGAGGTAAAATAATTTGCAAAATAGTCTCGTCTGTACTTGCATGCCAGATGTATTAGCTCTTGTTCCAGCAGGTCGAATGGATTGTAAAAGGCATTCGTATGATTCCTCGTGAAATTTTATACCATCGTGTTTTCTTACAAAATTATGTAAAACGCAGCACGCTTTAATGATTTCGTCAGAAAATTCTATTCCGACATCTAAAGGACAACGGAAAATTCGCCACTCATTGCTCATAATTCCAAATGTACATTCTACCATCGGCACGGGTTAATCGATAGTTATAAACTCGTTGTTTTGGTGTGAGGTCTGTTCTGTTAAAGCGAATGCCTCATCCCCGACAATGACAAAAGGCATACACTTTCCTTTTCCATCGTGAGGTAATGTTT
This sequence comes from Anthonomus grandis grandis, assembly GCF_022605725.1. Lineage (NCBI taxonomy): Eukaryota > Metazoa > Arthropoda > Insecta > Coleoptera > Curculionidae > Anthonomus > Anthonomus grandis. The sequence continues at coordinate 2,743,446 of NC_065547.1, forward strand.
GTGGGTTAGGAATGTTTAATTGGTTACTTGTTAGTCTTCGGCCAAAATTCGAATTTTTAAATATATTGGAATCACTGTGTTCACCATAGGATCCCACATCTATTGAAATGAAACAATAATCGGCATCAACCACGGCAAGAAGTGCTGTTGAGAAAAAACTCTTATAATTGTAAAATTCTGAGCCTGTTGTCTCTGGTTGCTTCATTCTTATATGTTTACCGTCAACGGCCCCGATACAATTCGGAAAATTACTACGGTAATAAAATTCCTTGTAAATAGTTATCCAGTCCTCTTCAGATTTTTCGGACATGTAAAAAGGTTGCAAAACTTCCCATAATTGATGACAGGTATCTTTAACAATTTCTCGTACTGTTGTAGCTCCTAACAGGAATTCGAAATGCAAAGAGTTAAAGCTATTTCCGGTTGCCAGATACTTAAAATAAAACGTATATAATTAGTTAAATTTTTTTTTGTTACAGGGAAAGAAGAGTGAAAGAATGAACAAAGTGGAAGAATCTGAAAGACCGTTTTGCGAGAGAGCTTGCTGCTCAGAAAAAAATCAAATCTTGTGAGCCTGCAAAAAAACATCGGAAATACATTTACTTCGACGCATTGCTATTTTTACTTCCTCACCAACAACCCAGGACAACAAGACCCAGAAACGATGATGGAGAGCTTTCAAACGATCATGGAGGTCCCAGGAACAACAACGAGGAGACTCCACGTTCTTTACCCTCTGCAAAACCTGCACAGAGGACACCACGCAGTCTTTCCAGCAATTCTTCTCATCAAATCATCCACATATGAGGCTTCGTTATTAGGGATTTTAAAGAACAAACAAACGGAGGAAGTTTCAGAGGATAAAAACTTTGCTCTTATGTTAATTCCTATGTTGGCCAAACTAAACGACGAGCAAAAACATTTTGCTAAAATTAAAATACTAAATGTGATGAGAAATGCAAAATTCTATACACAGCCTGGGTCATCAACACAAACTAACTTCCATCAGTATTTCCATCCAGTCCCACATAATATGCAGCATCAAACCTCTGTACGTTTGCCAGCAGCTTCGCCTCAATTTTCCAATACAACATCTGTAAGTTTGCCAGCAAGTTCGCCTCAATTTTCCAACCAGTCTGATAAAAACTCTTCCCTCCAGACCTATTATTCGGAATTTTCGAATAATTTTGAGTCATCAAGAGATTGTGATAGCGAATTATATGACTTGTAATCATAATGTATTAATAAACTAAAAGGAATAAATTACTTTGCGATTGTTCTTATTTACCTTAATGTTACTGCTAGTCGCTCTTCAGGTGGTATTGCCTGCCTCCATTTAGTATTTTTATACGTTATATTTGGCCCTATTAATTGAAGCAGTGTACTAAAACTGTTCACACTTTTATAATATACGCCGATAATATTGAAAAAATTTTTTGGGATGCTCTACCAACCTGGGAATGTATTTTGTAAAATTGTCCTTTAATTAACCTTTGACTAACAATAGGATAGCACCCAGCACTTTTTGTTACGTTGTTTTCTGGCGTTATTACGCAATAGCAGAGCTATTACACAACTTGTTTCAACAAAATCCATTTAGAAAATATACTAATATTGCGATTTATTACTCGCTGTGCGCGCCCAAAACATGACAAAAAAAGAAAATCTCAACTCTGACTGTTAAGATTGTGAAAAATGGAAAATTCACTATGAAAGTGCCGTAGAGGCGAGAAATGAGTATAAAAAAGACGCATCTTTTACTGCAGTAAACTCTGAATCATGTTATTTTTTATGTTAAACCGTACAATAAATTTTATATTACGTTTGTAGGTTATAATGCTACCACGCTGTGAGATGTTTAAAAAAAATATTTTTACTCCTCGGATTATTTGTTTCAATGAGAGTTTCGTTACCCTCGGCAAGCAATCTGCAAAAAACAAACCAGTAGCTATTATTTGGCATGAAGGAGTGGCCGGAAGGAGTAAATCTGATATTATCTCAACATTCTACAAATTGCTCTTGTTTCACCGTGATGCAAAACGAATAACACTTTGGCTAGATAATTGCGCTGCCCAAAATAAGAATTGGGCTTTGAATTGTTTTTTTATTTATTTAATTAATTCAGCAGAGGTTAATCTAAATTTACTAAAAATAAAATATTTGCAAACTGGCCACACTTTTATGTCTGCTGACTCTTTCCACCATCAGGTGGAAAAGTCCTTAAAACAAACAAGCAAAGTTTTGGATTTTGCTGATTTTAAATTATGTGTTAAAAAAATCAAACAGTTCAAGGGTTGAGGTATTCGAAATGAATTTAAATAATTTTTATTATTTTTGCTGATTTTTCGTCTAGATTTAAGATGAATAAAATTATACCAAAGCCTTTTCTAGCCAATTTCGTTGAGGTTCAATTTAAAAGGGAATCTAAAAAACCTCTTTTACAAAACAAAATTTAGTGGTGAATTAATAGAACTAAATTTTTTATTGGCAAAACATTTTAAAAGTGACCTACCAAAACCCACCATAAGATTGGCCCCCAAAGGTATTGAAAAAAAGAGGAATAAGCTAAATTACTGCAAAAGTTGCAAGATATTATACCATCAAATAGGATGTCCTTTTGGCACAATTTGCCAGAATCAAGAGAAGCAGAAAATTATGATAGTGAATAGCTTATCTTATTAATGTACTTGTTATACTCATTTTCATTAATATATCTTATATTTCCATACTTTTAACTGTTTATTTTAATTTATAAATTAGGTTTATTATTATTTTACAGCAAATTTATTTAGTATAAAAATTATAAAATGTTTTCTTTTACTAAGACCAAATGTCGTATCCAACAAAAGTTTTTTTTTGCAAATTATGATTAAACAAAATGCTTAAAACATTTTAAAGCTGTTTTTTATAGTTATTTACAAAAATAGGCAACAAACAGGGGTGGCATATAATTATTTACAAATTGCTTATTATCTCTAAATGTTGTTTTTTCACATACGACTTCCTGTCTTAGCAGGGCAAATTTAGTCTGCTATGTTGAATTTCCTATAGATCAAAAATCAAATTTTTAACTTTTCTGAAATTTAATTATTTATTCAAAGATTCAGTGTAATTTTACTTGTTAACTGAATTTAAGATGAGTTATTTCAAATATGTACAGTCTGGAAAATATGGAAAGGTAATCAGAAGCACCTCAACTGCCTGGACTAAATTAATTTTAACTGCCTAAATACGACTTTAACTACAAGTTTTTTAGTAAAATTAAACATTTTTTCCAGGCAATTGAGATCGTATTTATAGTATAAATAAAATTGAAAGAAAATCTCAGAAATAAAAGATTTCAACTACCACAAAAAAAAATTCAACTGCAAGTTACTGGAAACAACTTTAACTGCTAGAAAGGCACCTAAAAACCTGGATGATTAATTTTTACTGCAAATACTTCAAAGTGTTTTGATATATAAGTCAAATAGTACTCTCTAGGACATTGTGCATTCCCTAAGGAATATTTTTATATATAAGCGATCTTTGTAGCTCAAAATCTTAATAAGTTATAGCACTTTTTGACCGACAAGGTCCAAGAGTAATAACAAATTGGACTTTTGGAAATAAATAACTTTTGGGGTCATCCTGAGGTATTTTTGCCTATAACTTTTTAACTACTTGAGATATTTTCATGATTTTCTCACAGAACGATGGAGTGATTCTTGAAGATTAATTTTACATATAAAACATCTTGTTCAGAGAAAAATTCACTTCAGTAAGGCACTTTTGGTAGAGGCATGTTTCCACGTAATGATTCTGCTGCAAACATTTCAAAGTATTTTAATATTAAAAAAAAGGATTTCACCTAAAAGAGATTTTATAAAACTAAAATCAACCCTAGAAACCCTTCGACTATAGATCAGAAAGGACGTTTTCAGACACTTGAATCCTCTATATATATAATCCTCATTCAGGACGAAGACAAAAATTACTCGCATACTTTAAATAACAAAAAAAACTTGTCGCTTAAACGTTCCATCAAAGGGACTTTCCTTTTTCTTTCGCTGTCATGTAAAATCTGTCCGGGGAAACTTTAATCTGGAAATACTGCAGCGGCTCGAGAGTCCAGACAGCCAGAAAATCAACATGATCCTCCCGCATTAGATCCCGTGACGTCGGTTAATCCCGAAAGTATGTCGCGACTCGATCCGGGATAAGAGAACGACGGGACCGGGACGTCACTCCCGGATTGGGAATTAGGTTATGTCGAGGAAATATGAATTTTAATGATTATGTTTTTCAGGGTATTTGTTGAATTATAAAGCTGCTCAGTTTAGAAGGATGATATAAGAGAAAAATTATGAAGCAACTAAATGCCTAAAATTTTTCTTAGTGACTCAGAAAGGTTCAAATCAAACTTCTCTTAACAGCGTCATATCAGGAGAATCATCATGGACTGCCTGGACTAAATTAAATATTTAATTACTCAGAAACTGATCAGAGTAGAAGGATGCAACAAAAACCAAATGATAAAGTAGCAAAGTGCCTAAAATTTTTTTAACGGCTCAGAGAGTTTAAAATAAAATCTTATGAGCTATAGACGATTTAACCGCTTCATATCAGAAAATCCATCATCAACGCCTGGACTAAATTACAAATTAAATTACTCACAAACTGCTCAGAATAGAAGGATGCAACAAAAAACAAGAAAACGTTTAAAAATGCCCCTAATGACTCAGAAATTATCAAATGAAAACTTCTGCGTCACAAGTGATTTAAGAGTTTTATGTATGACAATTTCTGGTTTATCTGGATTGCATGAATTTATTTAAAATTAATTACTCAGAAACTATTCAAAGTAAACGGATGTAATAAAAAACAGATTGTCAAGCATAAAAATGTCCTATTTCCTGTTTATGGCTCAGAATATTTAAAATTAAAATTTCTGAGTGAGAAGTGATTTAAGAAATTTATACATGAAAATTTCTGGTTATTTTGGACTGCTTGGACTAAATTAAAATTTTATTGACTCAGAAACTACTCAGTATGTAACAAAAAACAATTTGTCAAGCATAAAAATGTCTAAAAGTATTCTTAATGGCTCAGAAATTTTCAAATAACAACTTCTGTACTATAAGTAATTTTAAAATCTTATAGATGAAAATATCTGGTTATTCTGGACTAAATTAAAAAATTCATTACTCAGAAATTGCTCAGAGTAGATAAATGCAACAAAGAACGAATGAAAAAGCAACACAATGTCTACAATTTTTGTTAATGCCTCAGAAAGTTCGAAATAAAAACTTCTGAGCTACAAATGATTTAAGAGACTTATCTATGAACATTTTGGGTTTCTCTGGACTGCCCAGACAAAATGAAAGAGTTAATTACTCAGAAACTGCTCAGAGTAAATAAATACAACAAAAACAAATGAAAAAGCAACAAAATGCCTAAAATTTTTCCTAATGGCTCAGAAAGTTCTAAATGAAAACTTCTGAGCTATAAATGATTTAAAAGACCTATACATAAAAATTTTTAGTTTTTCGGCACTGCCTGGATTAAATTAAAAAATTAATTACTCAGAAACTGCTTAGAGTAGATAGATGCAACAAAAGACAAATGAAAAAGCAACAAAATGTCTAAAATTTTTCCTAATGGCTCAGAAAGTTCCAAATGAAAACTTCTGAGCTACAAATGATTTAAGAGACTTATACATGAAAATTTCTAGTTTTTCCGAACTGCAAGGACAAAATTAAAAAATTAATTACTCAGAAACTGCTCAGAGTAGATGGATGCAACAAAAAACAACACAATGCCTAAAATTTTTCCTAATGGCTCAGAAGGTTCTAAATGGAAACTTCTGAGGTACAAATGATTTAAGAGACTTACATATAAAAAATTCTAGTTTTTCCGAACTGCATGGACAAAATTAAAAAAATAATTACTCAGAAACTGCTCAGAGCAGATGAATACAACGAAAATAAATGAAAAAGCAGCAAAATGCCTAAAATTTTTTCTAATGGCTCAGAAAGTTCCAATTGAAAACTTCTGAGCTACAAACGATTTAAGAAACTTATATATGAAAATTTATAGTTGTTCTGGACTGCCCGGATTAAATGAAAAAATTTGTTACTCAGAAACTGATGAGACAAATGCAACAAAAATAAATGAAAAAGCAATAAAATGTCAACAATTTATCCTAATGGCTCAGAAAGTTCTAAATGACAACTTCTGAGCTACAAATGGTTTAAGACACTTATACATGAAAACTTCTGGTTTTGCTGGACTGCCTGGACTAAACGAACCAATTAAATTACTCAGAAACTGCTCAGAGTAGATGAATACAACAAAAATAAATGAAAAAGCAACAAAATGTCAACAATTTATCCTAATGGCTCAGAAAGTTCTAAATGACAACTTCTGAGCTACAAATGGTTTAAGACACTTATACATGAAAACTTCTGGTTTTGCTGGACTGCCTGGACTAAACGAACCAATTAAATTACTCAGAAACTGCTCAGAGTAGATGAATACAACAAAAATAAATGAAAAAGCAACAAAATGTCAACAATTTATCCTAATGGCTCAGAAAGTTCTAAATGACAACTTCTGAGCTACAAATGGTTTAAGACACTTATACATGAAAACTTCTGGTTTTGCTGGACTGCCTGGCCTAAACGAACCAATTAAATTACTCAGAAACTGCTCAGAGTAGATGAATACAACAAAAATAAATGAAAAAGCAACAAAATGTCTAAAATTTTTGCCACTGGTTCAGAAAATTCCAATTGAAAACTGAGGTAAAAATGAATCAAGAGACCTATACATGAAAATATCGGGTTTTTCTGTGCTGCATGGACTAAATTAAAAAATTAATTACTCAGAAACTGCTCAAATTAGATAGATGCAACAAAAAACAAATAAAAAAGCAACAAAATGTCTATAATTTTTCCTAATGGCTCAGAAGGTTCCAAATAAAAACTTCTGAGCTACAAATGATTTAAGAGACTTATACATGAAAATTTTTGGTTCTTCTGAACTGACTGAACTACATTAAAAATTTAGCCACTCAAAAACAAATGAAAAAGCAATATTATTCCCAAAAATTTTTCCTAATGGATCAGAAAATATCAGATGAAAACTTCTAAGCTATAAACGATATAAGAGTCTTATTCATGAAAATTTCTGGTTTTTATGGACGGACTGTCTGAACTAAATTAAAGAATTAACTACTCAGAAGCTGTTTAGAGTAGATGGATACAATAAAAAACAAATGAAAAAGCAACAAATTATCTAAATTTTTCCTAATAGCTCAGAAAGTTTCAAATGAAAACTTCTGAGCCAAAAATGATTTTTAAGACTTATACATGAAAATTTCTGGTTGTTGCTGGACTGCCTGGACTAAATTTAAAAAAAAAAAAACTACTCAGAAACTGCTGAGATGAATGTGCAACAAAAATAAGTGAACAAGCAACAAAAGGTCTATCAGAAAATTCCAAATGAAAACTTCTGAGCTACAAATGATTCAAGAGACTTATACATGAAAACTTCTGGTTTTTCTGTGCTGCATAGACTAATTGAAACAATTAATTACTCAGAAACTGCTCAGAGTAGATGAATGCAACAAAAACAAATAAACAAGCAACAAAATGTTTAAAATTTTTCCTTATGGCTCAGAAAGTTCCAAATTAAAACTTCTGAGCTAAAAATGATTTAAGTAACTTATACATGAAAAATTCTGATTTTGCTGGACTGCCTGGATTAAATGAAAAAATTAATTACTCAGAAACTACTCAGAGCAGATGGATGCAACAAAGAACAAATGAAAAAGTAACACAATGCCTATAATTTTTTACTAATGACCCAGAAATTTATATATGAAAACTTCTGAGCTACAAATGATTTAAGACTTTTATACATAAAAATTTCTGATTTTTCTGGACTGCCTGGACTAAATTAAAAATGTAATTTCTCAGCATCAGCTCAGAGTAGATGATTGCAACAAAATGTTTAAATTTTTCCCTAGTGGCTCAGAAAGTTCCAGTAAAACTTCCGAACTACAAATTATTTAAGAGACGTATACATAAAAATACTTGGTTTTTCTGAACTGATTGAACTAAATTAAAAATGAAACTACTCAGAAACAACTCAAAGTAAACAGATGTAATAAATAAAAAATTGTCAAGCATGAAAATGTCTGAAAATATTGTTTGTCTCAGTGACAAGTGATTTAAGAATCTGATACATGAAAATTTCTAGTTTTGCTGGTCTGCCTGGATTAAATTAAAAATTAAATTACAGAAACTACTTAAAGTTGACTGATACAACGAAAAAACAAACTCTTAAGCAAAAAAAAATGTCTAAACATTTTCATATGGGTTCAGAAAGCTAAAGTCAAGGCAGTAAACGAAAACTTCTGAGCCATAGACGACTCAATAGAGTCATATCAGGAAATTCAACAACGACTGCCTGGACTAAATTGAAAACTAAGTTACTCGAAGCAGCTCAGAATAGATGGATGTAACAAAAAAAAATAAAAAGCATGTGACTGTGAGAGAACCATTAATGGTCCAAGAAATTCAATTTTACCATAATTAGACTTAACAATTGATGGTATAAAAAAACTGTCATTTTACATTCCATGTGTATTATTGCCGGGCAATTCTTAATCTGACTCTAAACGTACGTTGGTAAAACGTAAAATATTTGTACATAACCAAGTTACTATTACAATTTCCTTCGGCCAATATTTAAACATAGACGACTGAAATGTTAATAGGGTCATAAAAGCTAATTGCCGCACATGCACGTTACGTTAGTCATACTAAACTAATAAATGATTAAAATAACCCACACACGAAATAATGAAGGCGGCGTTTTTTTTTTTTAATTCGGTTTATGGGAAGCCCTATTCAGGCTAGTAATTCACACTTGCTTTTAGGTCATCATCTATCAGACATCTGTTATTTTATATTGAATTAAGTGAAGCGGTAAAAGTTTCATCAAATAATCGACATTACTTTGTTTTGTCCATTGAAGATTATTCTGAGCAGCTTCTGAGTAATTAAATTTTCTAATTTAGTCCAGGTAGTTGATGACGAATTCCCTAATATGAAGGGGTTTCATAGATTGCAGTCAGAAGTTTTAATTTAAAACCTTCTGAAGCATTCAAATTTTTACAGTTTTTTGATTTTTCATTTGTTTCTTTATTCAATATCCTACTCTGCGCAATTTCTGAGTAATTACATTTTTAAGCTAGTCCAAACAGTCAATGATAAATTTGCTGATATTAAAGATATTAATCGCTTGTAGCTCAGAAGTTTTCATGTGAAACTTTCTGAGCAATTAAGAAAAATTTTAGGCATTTTGGTCCCTTTTCAATTGTGTTTTATTGCATTCATCTATACTAAGCAGTTGCTCAGAAATTAAATTTTAAATTTAGTCCAGGCAGTTAGAAGTTAGCTGGCAGTTAGAAATTTGTATGTATAAGAATCTTAAATCAATTGTAACTCAGAAGTTTCCAATTGGAACTTTCTGAGCCATTAGGAAAATTTATTGGCATTTTGTTGCTTTTTCATTTGTTTTTGTTGTATTCATCTGCTCTGAGCAGTTTCTGAGTATTAAATTTTTTTTATTTATTCCAGGCAGTCCAGAAGAACCAGAAATTTTCATGTATAAATCTCTTAAACCATTTGTAACTCAGAGGTTGTAATTTGAAACTTTCTGAGCCATTAGAACAAATTGTAGGCATTTTGTTGCTTTTTTATTCGTTTCTTGTTGCATTTATTTACTCTGTGCAGTTTCTGAGTAATTATATTATTAATTTAGGCAGTCTTAAAAAAAACAGAAATTTTCACGTATGAGTCTGTTAAATCCTTTGTAGCTCAAAAGTTTTCATTTGGAACTTTCTGAGCCATTAGAAAAAATTGTAGGCATTTTGTTGCTTCTTGATTTGTTTTTTGTTGCATCTATCTACTCTAAGTAGTTTCTGAGTAATTATTATTTTTATTTAGTCCATGCAGTACAGAAAAAACAGAAATTTTATAAGCCTCTTAAATCATTTGTAGCTCAGAAGTTTTCATGTGAAATTTTCGGAGCCATTAAGAAAAATTTTAGGCATTTTGTTGCTTTTTTCGTTTATTTTTGTTGTATTCATCTACTCTGAGCAGTTTCTGAGTAATTAATTTATCAATTTAGTCCAGACAGTCCAGAAAAACTAGAAATTTTCATGTATAAGTCTCTTAAATCATTTGTAGCTCAGAAGTTGTCATTTGGAACATTTTGAGCCATTACGAAAAATTGTAGGCATTTTGTGGCTTTTTTATTTCTTTTTTGTTGCATCTATCTACTCTAAGTAGTTTCTGAGTAATTAATTTTTTATTTTGTCCGTGCAGTCCAGAAAAACCAGAATTTTTCATGTATACGTCCTTAAATCATTTGTAGCTCAGAAGTTTACATGTGAAATTTTCTGAGCCATTAAGAAAATTTTTTGGAATTTTATTGCTTTTTCATTTGTTTTTGTGGTATGCATCTACTCTGAGCAATTTCTACATAATTAATTTTTTCATTTAGTTCAGGCAGTTAAAAAAAAAACAGAAATTTGCATGCATAAGTCTCTTAAATCATTTGTAGCTCAGAAGTTGTCATTTGGAACTTTCTGAGCCATTACAAAAAGTTGTAGGTATTTTGTGGCTTTTTTATTTGTTTTTTGTTGCATCTATCTACTCTCAGTTGTTTCTGAGTAATTAATTTTTTATTTTGTCCATGCAGTCCAGAAAAATCAGAATTTTTCATGTATACGTCCTTAAACCATTTGGAGCTCAGAAGTTTTCATGTGAAATTTTCTGAGCCATTAAGAAAATTTTTTGGAATTTTATTGATTTTTCGTTTGTTTTTGTGGTATGCATCTACTCTGAGCAATTTCTACATAATTAATTTTTTCATTTAGTTCAGGCAGTTCAAAAAAAAACAGAAATTTGCATGCATAAGTCTCTTAAATCATTTGTAGCTTAGAAGTTGTCATTTGGAACTTTCTGAGCCATTACAAAAAGTTGTAGGCATTTGGTTGCTTTTTGATTTGTTTCTTGTTGCATCTGTCTACTCTAAGTAGTTTCTGAGTAATTAATTTTTTATTTTGTCCATGCAGTCCAGAAAAACCAGAATTTTTCATGTATACGTCCTTAAATCATTTGTAGCTCAGAAGTTGTCATTTGGAACATTCTGAACCATTAGGAAAAATTGTAGGCATTTTGTGGCTTTTTTATTTGTTTTTTGTTGCATCTATCTACTTTAAGTAGTTTCTGAGTAATTATTTTTTTAATTTAGTTCATGCAGCACAGAAAAAACAGAAATTTTTATGTATAAGTCTGTTAAATCATTTGTAGCTCAGAAGTTTTCATGTAAAATTTTCTGAGCTATTAGGGAAAATTTGGACAATTTGTTGCTTCTTCATTTGTTTTTTGTTGCATCCATCTACTCTAAGCAGCTTCTGAATAATTAATTTTTTAATTTAGTCCAGACAGTCCGTCCATAAAAACCAGAAATTTTCATGAATAAGACTCTTACATATATCGTTTATAGCTCAGAACTTTTCATGTGGAATTTTCTGAGCCATTAGGAAAAATTTTTGGAATTTTATTGCTTTTTCATTTGTTATTGTCGTATTTATCTACTCTGAGCAGTTTCTGAGTAACTTTATTTTTCAATTAGTACAGACAGTCGGGGATAACCAAAAGGTTTCCTATTAAAGGCTTTTAAATTACTTGTGACTCAGAAGTATTTATTGGAAACTTTCTGAGATATAAAGATTTCATTTGGAACTTTCTGAGCAATTACTAAAGGTTTTACACATTTTGTTGCCTTTTCATCTGTTTTTTGTTACACGCATTTACTCTGAGCACTTTTTGAGTAATTTTTAATTTAACCTAGGCACTTGATGGATTTCTTGATATGAAGGTGTTAAATCGTCTATGGCTCAGAAGTTTTCATTTGGAACTTTCTGAGCCATAAAGAAAAATTTTAAACATTTTGTTGCCTTTTCATTTATTTGTTGTTGCATTCATCTGCTTTAAGCAGGTTTTGAGTAATTAATTTATTAACTTAGTCCATTTAATCCAGCAAAAACCAGGAATTTTCATGTATAAACTGCTTATATCATTTTTAGCTTAGAAGTTTTAATTTGGAACTTTCTGAGGCATAAGGAAAAATTGTAGGCATTTTGTTGCTTTTTCATTTGTTTTTTGTTGCATTCATTTACTCTGAGCAGTTTCTGAGTAATTTAGTTTAGACAGTCGATGATGAATTTCCTGATATGACGAGGTTAAATTGCTTATTGCTCAGAAGTTTTTATTTGAAGCTTTCTTGAGCCATTAAGAAAATTAATAAAAAAAAAAAATTCTTTCTTGACAACTTGTTTTTTGCTACATCCGTCTAATTTGAGCAGTTTCTGAGTAATTTAATTTTGTCCAGGCAGTGTAAAAGAAACAGAAATGTTTATGTATAAGGATTTTAAATAACTTTTAACTTAGCAATTTATATTTAAAACTTTCTGAGCATAAAAGAAAAATGTTTTATTGTAGTATCATTTGTTCTCTGATTTATCCTTCTATTCTGAGCAGTTTTTAAGCAACTTCTTTTTTGATTTAGTACAGGCAGTCGGGAATAATCAAAAGTTTTCTTGTATAAGGATTTTAAATAATTCGTGACTATTGAAGTTTTGCATCTGTTGCATCTATCTATTCTGAGCAGTTCTTAAATAATTTGTAGCTTAGAAATTTTAATTTGGAACTTTCTGAGCCATTAGAAAAAATTTTAGGCATTTTTTTGATTTTTTATTTATTTTTTGTTATTTTCATATTCTCTGAACAGTTTCTGAGTAATTTAATTTTTAATTTAGTCCAGGCTAGAAAAACCTGAAATTTTAATTAATAAGATTTCTAAACCACTTGTTACTCAGAAATTTCAATTTGAAACTTTCTGAGTCATAAACAACATTTTTAGTTATTTTCATGCTTGAAAATATCTTTTTTATTAAATCCGTTTACTTTGAGTACTTTCTGAGTAATTAAATTTTGATTTCAGTCCAGGCAGTCCAGCAAAACCACAAATTCTCATGTATATGTCTATTAAATCATTTGCAGCTCAGAAGTTGTCATTTCAAACTTTCTGCGCCAGAAGGACAATTTTGAGGCACTTTGTAGATTTTTCATTTGTTTTTTGTTACATGTATCTACTCTGAATAGTTTCTGAGTATTTAATTTTTAAATTAGGCCATGCAGTTCAGAAAAACCAGAAATGTTCATGTATAAGTCTCTTAAATCATTTGTGGCTCTGAAGTTATCATTTGGGACTTTCTGAGCCATTAGGAAACATTTTAAGAATTTTGTTACTTGTTCATTTTGTTTTTGTTGCACTTATCTACTCTGAGCAATTTCTGAGTAATTACATTTTTAATTTAGTCTAGGCACTAAATGATAATTTTCCTGATATGAAATTATTCCTCAGAACCGTTAATTTCAAGTTTTCTGAGACAATTGGAAAAACTTCATGCATTTTGTTGCTTTTTCATTAATTTTATGTTGTACCCGTCTACACTGAGCACGTTCTGAGTAACTTAATTTTTAATTTATTACAAACATTCGATGATGAATTTGTTGATATGAAGGTGCTAAATTGTCTTTAGCTCAGAAGATTCCAATTTAAAGTTACTGATAAATTAAGTTCATCCTTAAATAATTTGTAGCTCAGAAATTTAATTTGGAACTTTCTGAGCCATAAAGAAATATTTTTGTTCCTTTAGTTAATTTGTTTTTTGTTGCATCCATCTGCTCTAAGCAGTTTCTAAGTAATATTTTTATTTTAACTTAGTCCAGAAAACTTTCATGTTTAAGTTTCTTAAATCGTTTGAAGCTCAGAAGTTTTCATTTGGAATTTTCTGAGCCATTAGAAAAAATTTTAGGCATTTTGTCATTATTTTTTATTTTCATATTCTCTGAGCAGTTTCTGAGTAATTTAATTTTTAATTTAGTTCAGCCATGCCAGAAGAACCATAAATTTTCATGTATAAGATTTCTAAACCACTTGTCACTCAGAAATTTCACTTTAAATCTTTCTGAGTCATAAACAACATTTTTAGACATTTTCATGCTTGAAAATGATCAGACATTTCCATGCTTGATTCTTTTTTATTAAATCCGTTCACTTTGACTACTTTCTGAGTAATTAAATTTTGAATTCAGTCTAGGCAGTCCAGCAAAACCACATATTCTCATGTATATGTCTATTAAATCATTTGCGGCTCAGAAGTTGTCATTTCAAACTTTCTGAGCTATAAAGACAATTTTTAGGCATTTTGTAGATTTTTCATTTGTTTTTTGTTACATTTATCTACTCTGACTAGTTTCTGAGTATTTAATTTTTAAATAAGGCCATGCAGTTCAGAAAAACCAGAAATTTTTATGTATAAGTCCTTTAAATTATTTGTAGCAGTGAAGTTGTCATTTGGAACTTTCTGAGCCATTAGGAAACATTTTAAGAATTTTATTGCTTTTTCATTAACTTTTGTTGGATTCGTCTGCTCTGAGCAGTTTCTGAGTAATTAATTCTTTCATTTAATCCAGGCAGCCCATAAAAACTAGAAATTTCCATAAATAAATCTCTTAAATCGTTTGTAGCTCAGAAGTTGTCATTTGGAACTTTTTGAGCCTTTGGGAAAAAGTGTAGGAATTTTGTTGCTTTTTCATTTGTTTATTGTTGCATCCATCTATGCTAAGAAGTTTCTGAGTAATTAATTTGTTCATTTAGTCCAGGCAGTCCAGAAAAACCAGAAATTTTTATGTATAAGTCCTTTAAATTATTTGTATTTCAGAAGTTGTCATTAAGAACTTTCTGAGCCATTAAGAAAAATTGTAGGCATTTTCTTGCTTTTTTATTTGTTTTTTGTTGCATTTATTTACTCTGAGCAGTTTCTGAGTAATTAAATTATTTGTTTAGTCCAGGCAGTCTTGAAAAACCCAGAAATTTTCACGTATGAGTCTCTTAAATCCTTTGTAGCTCAAAAGTTTTCATTTGAAACTTTCTGAGCCATTAGAAAAAATTGTAGGCATTTTGTTGCTTCTTGATTTGTTTTTTGTTGCATCTATCTACTCTAAGTAGTTTCTGAGTAATTATTTTTTTAATTTAGTCCATGCACCACAGAAAAAACCGACATTTTCATGTATAAGTCTCTTAAATCATTTGTAGCTCAGAAGTTGTCATTTGGAACTTTCTGAGCCATTAGGAAAAATTGTAGGCATTTTGTGGCTTTTTTATTTGTTTATTCTTGCATCTATCTACTCTACGTAGTTTTTGAGTAATTAATTTGTTAATTTAGTTCACTCAGCACAGAAAAACCATAAATTTTCATGCATAAGTCTTTTAAATCATTTTTGGCTCAGAAGTTTTCATTTGAAACTTTCTGAGCTATTAGGAGAAAATTTGGACAATTTGTTGCTTCTTCATTTGTTTTTTGTTGCATCCATTTGCTCTAAGCAGCTTCTGAGTAATTATTTTATTTTTTCATTTTTTCTCTGAGCAGTTCTTGAGTAATTTAGTTCAGACAGTCGATGATGAATTTCCTGATATGACGAGGTTAAATTGCTTATTGCTCAGAAGTTTTTATTTGAAGCTTTCTTGAGCCATTAAGAAAATTAATTAAAAAAAAAATTCTTTCTTGACAACTTGTTTTTTGCTACATCCGTCTAATCTGAGCAGTTTCTGAGTAATTTAATTTTGTCCAGGCAGTGTAAAAGAAACAGAAATGTTTATGTATAAGGATTTTAAATAACTTTTAACTTAGCAATTTATATTTAAAACTTTCTGAGCATATAAGAAAAATGTTTTATTGTAGTATCATTTGTTCCCTGATTTATCCTTCTATTCTGAGCAGTTTTTAAGCAACTTCTTTTTTGAATTAGTACAGGCAGTCGGGAATAATCAAAAGTTTTCTTGTATAAGGATTTTAAATAATTCGTGACTATTGAAGTTTTGCATCTGTTGCATCTATCTATTCTGAGCAGTTCTTAAATAATTTGTAGCTTAGAAATTTTAATTTGGAACTTTCTGAGCCATTAGAAAAAATTTTAGGCATTTTTTTGATTTTTTATTTATTTTTTGTTATTTTCATATTCTCTGAACAGTTTCTGAGTAATTTAATTTTTAATTTAGTCCAGGCTAGAAAAACCTGAAATTTTAATTAATAAGATTTCTAAACCACTTGTTACTCAGAAATTTCAATTTGAAACTTTCTGAGTCATAAACAACATTTTTAGTTATTTTCATGCTTGAAAATATCTTTTTTATTAAATCCGTTTACTTTGAGTACTTTCTGAGTAATTAAATTTTGATTTCAGTCCAGGCAGTCCAGCAAAACCACAAATTCTCATGTATATGTCTATTAAATCATTTGCAGCTCAGAAGTTGTCATTTCAAACTTTCTGCGCCAGAAGGACAATTTTGAGGCACTTTGTAGATTTTTCATTTGTTTTTTGTTACATGTATCTACTCTGAATAGTTTCTGAGTATTTAATTTTTAAATTAGGCCATGCAGTTCAGAAAAACCAGAAATGTTCATGTATAAGTCTCTTAAATCATTTGTGGCTCTGAAGTTATCATTTGGGACTTTCTAAGCCATTAGGAAACATTTTAAGAATTTTGTTACTTGTTCATTTTGTTTTTGTTGCACTCATCTACTCTGAGCAATTTCTGAGTAATTACATTTTTAATTTAGTCTAGGCACTAAATGATAATTTTCCTGATATGAAATTATTCCTCAGAACCGTTAATTTCAAGTTTTCTGAGACAATTGGAAAAACTTCATGCATTTTGTTGCTTTTTCATTAATTTTATGTTGTACCCGTCTACACTGAGCACGTTCTGAGTAACTTAATTTTTAATTTATTACAAACATTCGATGATGAATTTGTTGATATGAAGGTGCTAAATTGTCTTTAGCTCAGAAGATTCCAATTTAAAGTTACTGATAAATTAAGTTCATCCTTAAATAATTTGTAGCTCAGAAATTTAATTTGGAACTTTCTGAGCCATAAAGAAATATTTTTGTTCCTTTAGTTAATTTGTTTTTTGTTGCATCCATCTGCTCTAAGCAGTTTCTAAGTAATATTTTTATTTTAACTTAGTCCAGAAAACTTTCATGTTTAAGTTTCTTAAATCGTTTGAAGCTCAGAAGTTTTCATTTGGAATTTTCTGAGCCATTAGAAAAAATTTTAGGCATTTTGTCATTATTTTTTATTTTCATATTCTCTGAGCAGTTTCTGAGTAATTTAATTTTTAATTTAGTTCAGCCATGCCAGAAGAACCATAAAATTTCTAAACCACTTGTCACTCAGAAATTTCACTTTAAATCTTTCTGAGTCATAAACAACATTTTTAGACATTTTCATGCTTGAAAATGATCAGACATTTCCATGCTTGATTCTTTTTTATTAAATCCGTTCACTTTGACTACTTTCTGAGTAATTAAATTTTGAATTCAGTCTAGGCAGTCCAGCAAAACCACATATTCTCATGTATATGTCTATTAAATCATTTGCGGCTCAGAAGTTGTCATTTCAAACTTTCTGAGCTATAAAGACAATTTTTAGGCATTTTGTAGATTTTTCATTTGTTTTTTGTTACATTTATCTACTCTGACTAGTTTCTGAGTATTTAATTTTTAAATAAGGCCATGCAGTTCAGAAAAACCAGAAATTTTTATGTATAAGTCCTTTAAATTATTTGTAGCTCAGAAGTTGTCATTTGGAACTTTCTGAGCCATTAGGAAACATTTTAAGAATTTTATTGCTTTTTCATTAACTTTTGTTGCATTCGTCTGCTCTGAGCAGTTTCTGAGTAATTAATTCTTTCATTTAATCCAGACAGCCCATAAAAACTAGAAATTTCCATAAATAAACCTCTTAAATCGTTTGTAGCTCAGAAGTTGTAATTTGAAACTTTCTGAGCCATTAGAACAAATTGTAGGAATTTTGTTACTTTTTTATATGTTTTTTGTTGCATTTATTTACTCTGAACAGTTTCTGAGTAATTAAATTATTCATTTAGTCCAGGCAGTCCTGAAAAAACCAGAAATTTTCACGTATGAGTCTCTTAAATCCTTTCTAGCTCAAAGGTTTTCATTTGGAACTTTCTGAGCCATTAGGAAAAATTGTAGGCATTTTGTTGCTTTTTCATTTGTTTTTTATCGCATCCATCTCCTCTAAACAGTTTCTGAGTAATTAATTTTTTAACTTAGTCCATTCAGTCTAGAAAAATCAGGAATTTTCACGTATAAAATTCTTAAATAATTTGTAGCTCAGAAGTTGTCATTTGGAATTTTCTGAGCCTTTATGAAAAAATTTAAGAATTTTATTGCTTTTTCATTAACTTTTTTGCATTCGTCTACTTTGAGCAGTTTCTGAGCAACTAATTCTTTCATTTAATCCAGGCAGCTCATAAAAACTAGAAATTTCCATAAATAAACCTCTTAAATCATTTGTAGCTCAGAAATTGTCATTTGGAACTTTCTGAGCCTTTGGGAAAAATTGTAGGAATTTTGTTGCTTTTTCATTTGTTTTTTGTTGCATCCATCTATGCTAAGAAGTTTCTGAGTAATTAATTTGTTCATTTAGTCCAGGCAGTCCAGAAAAACCAGTATTTTGTTATATATAAGTCCTTTAAATTATTTGTAGGTCAAAAGTTGTCATTTAGAACTTTCTGAGCCATTAGGAAAAATTGTAGGCATTTTGTTGCTTTTTTATTTGTTTTTGTTGCACCTATCCCAGCAGTTTCTGAGTAACTAATTTTTTCATTTAATTCAGGCAGTCCAGGAAAACCAGAAATTTTCATGTATAAGTCTAAACATTTGTAGCCCAGAAGTTGTCATTTGGAACTTTCTGAGCCATAAGGACAAATTGTAGGCATTTTCTTGCTTTTTCATTTGTTTTTTGTTGCATTAATTTACGCTGAGCAGTTTCTGAGTAATTAATTTATCCATTTAGTCCAGGCAGTCCAGAAAAACCAGAAATTTTCATGTATAAGTCTCTTAAATCATTTGTGGCTCAGAAGTTATGATTTGGAACTTTCTGAGTCTTTAGGAAAAATTCTAGGCATTTTGTTGCCTTTTCATTTGTTTTTTGTTGCATCCATCTATGCTAAGAAGTTTCTGAGTAATTCAATTTTTCATTTAATCCAGGCTATCTAGAAAAACTAGAAATTTTCATGTATATCATTTGTAGCTCATAATTTTTCATTTGGAATTTTCTGAGCCATTAGGAAACATTTTAAGAATTTTATTGCTTTTTCATTAACTTTTGTTGCATTCGTCTACTCTGAGCAGTTTCTGAGTAAATAATTCTTTCATATAATCCAGGCAGCCCATAAAAACTAGAAATTTTCATAAATAAACCTCTTAAATCATTTGTAGCTCAGAAATTGTCATTTGGAACTTTCTGAGCCTTTGGGAAAAATTGTAGGAATTTTGTTGCTTTTTCATTTGTTTTTTGTTGCATCCATCTATGCTAAGAAGTTTCTGAGTAATTCATTTTTTCATTTAATCCAGGCTATCTAGAAAAACTAGAAATTTTCATGTATATCATTTGTAGCTCATAATTTTTCATTTGGAATTTTCTGAGCCATTACGACAAATTTTAGGAATTTTATTGCTTTTTCATTTACTTTTCTTGCATTCGTCTACTCTGAATATTTTCTGAGTAATTAATTATTTCATTTAATTCAAGCAATCTAGAAAAACCAGAAATTTTCATGTATAAGTCTCTTAAATCATTTGTGGCTCAGAAGTTATCATTTGGAACTTTCTGAGTCTTTAGGAAAAATTCTAGGCATTTTATTGCCTTTTCATTTGTTTTTTGTTGCATCCATCTATGCTAAGAAGTTTCTGAGGAATTTAATTTTAATTTAGTACAGGCAGTTGATGATGAATTTCCATTTCATATAAAGCTATGAAATCGCTTAATAATCAGAAGTTTTTATTTAATAGTTTCTGAGCCATTAAGAAATAAATTTTACGCATTTTATCGTTTTATCATTTGTTTTTTGTTTTATTGTGTACTCTGAGCAGTTTATGAATAATTTAATTTAATGTATGAAGTCGATGATCAAATTCCTGATATGAAGGCGTTAAATCGCTGGTGGTTCAGAAGTTCCCATTGAAAAATTTCCGAGCCATTAAAAAAATTCTGAGAGATTTTCATGCTTGATAATTTGTCTTTTATTGCATTCGTCTA
This sequence comes from Anthonomus grandis grandis, assembly GCF_022605725.1. Lineage (NCBI taxonomy): Eukaryota > Metazoa > Arthropoda > Insecta > Coleoptera > Curculionidae > Anthonomus > Anthonomus grandis. The sequence continues at coordinate 2,763,707 of NC_065547.1, forward strand.
TTCTGAATTGTTTCTGAGTAATTTAATTTTTAATTTAGCATAGACAGTTGAGGAATTTCTTGATATGATAGTGTTAAGTCACCTATGACCCTTGAAATTTTCTGAATTATTAAGAAAACTTTAATTGTTTTAGCATTCCATCAACAGTTCTCTTAAATTTACAATAAACCTATTAACATGGTACTAATTTTCAGCTAATTAGGCCTGAATTTCTTATGCAACAAATGGATTACATATAAATATTCCCAGACGCACGTGTACATCCAGATTAAGAAACATCGACCAATAACTCACATGGGCCGTAAAGCGATAAATAAATATCAGTTCGAAGTGCATAAATCCAGGGAACATTGGCACCATCATCCAGAAGTTATTTCTGGATTTATTGCTTATTGACGGTTTATGATTCATCGTACATACGTTCGTTTACTTTATTATTATAACGAGCTACTTTGTCTTTAAAATCGATTGAGTCAGTATTTTTGGAAAACCCTCGTTATAATTAAAAATGTTCAAATGTCAACTCCCTCATGAAACACCCCGAATGGCACTATATTTTATCTGTGAACGATAAAATTCTTTATGATTGGGAGACAAATTTTCTACAGTGTTGGGGGAGGGTGAAATGAAACTGCAGTTATTATGGGGTTTCTATAGTTTCCCCCCTCATTTTTAGTTGTGGTTTTACGACCCTTTGAGAGTGGTTTTATGGACGAACCGCCACCACAATAATTAGCCATAAACGACAACTTTTTATGGCCTATGAGCCATTTTTGAGTTATTAATTTATTTATGAAATATATGGTAACAGTAGGTTTTCATGAAAACTAATAACTATTTCAGGTCCAACAATTTAAAAAAAAATCATTTTAAACCAGATAAATTTCGTTCAGTTCAGTTTAAACATAAACATGATATTCTCATTGATAAAGCATAACAGTCATTTTAACTTACTATACAGGGTGTTAGTAAATAAGTGCGACAAACTTCAGGGGGTGATTAGGTATGGAAAAATAATGACAGTTTGCTATATAAACGTATGTCCGCAAATGCTTCCTTTTTCCGAGATACGATTTATTTATTGCTCTGAAGCCGGTCGAGATATGCAAATGAAATTTGGAGGGTTTTAAGAGGTAGTTATCGCGCATTTTTTGACATGCAAGTTATAGTTTATTCCATAGATTCCATAGATATTAGTTTATTCCACTCCCGTCGAAAATGTTGATGAGCCGAGGAATCGAATTATAGCCGGCTGTGAGATAATAAGAAATACATTAGGAATATTTGCGCGAATACGAGAATCAATGAGGCGAAGAGTTGAATCTTGTGTAACGTCTGAGGGAGCTCATTTTGAACACTTGTTGTAGCTTTGCGCCTATTTGAAATTTGAGTATTGTTATTTTCTATTATTGTTCAGGTTTAATGTTGTTGTATTAGATAGTTTTTGATAATGTATTAAAGAAATGAAAAATACGCGACAAGATGTTTTCTTTGCAATAAAACGTCGCCACATATGAAAAAAGGTGAGAGAGGTTTTTTGTCACAAATTAAAGCAGGAATTCAAAAATTATTTTTAATTTAAAATATCTCAGTGGCGTACATTTTTTTCTTTAAAAAATTACCCGTATGCGCTCCAATGGTGAACATAAAATTTTTAATTGCATGCCAAAAAAATGCGCGATAACTACCTCTTAAAACCCTCCAAATTTCATTTGCATATCTCGAGCGGTTTCAGAACAATAAATAAATTGTCAATTTTAATTGTCAAGAAAAACTTTAACACCCCGTATCACGGGAAACGAAGCATTTGCGGACATACGTTTATATAGCAAACTGTCATTATTTTTCTATGCAGAATCACCCCCTGAAGTTTGTCGCACTTATTTGCTAACACCCTGTATAAGAATATCTTAAGAGGATTTTACATTTACCTAACATAATTAGTAAGCAAATAGTGATGGAAGCCTAACCTAGTAATCGTTTTTTTCAAAATAGTGTTTTAATGGTTTTAATTTGTCTTCTTAGAAAATATATATATGTTTTTTTTTGCTTCTGTAATAAAGCAGAAGTCAACCGAAGTAACACAACATATATTATTACCGTTAAATATATATTAATTTGTAATATATAATAAACTGTAGAATATACGTATATCATATACGATTCTGTTTACAAAAGGAAAAAAAAATCGGAATTTAGGAAAATTGACACGGAATATAAATGTCTCGCTTTCAAACTCAATTACTACACTTCAAATATTTGATGAAATTCTTCCAAAATATCACTGGTTTTCGTCTATATTATCCAATATAATAACGCCATTTTTATATTAAATATTTATATATAAAATTATATTAAATTTAAATAAACAGTGTTATTGAATTAAATATTGAATATATATTTTCTGCAAAAACATTGTTTTTTATCAACACAACCTTTAGCCCCCCACCCACCCCAAAGGTTTGTCCAGTAACAAATTTTGTTGAAACATCACTGTTTTTCACAATATCCAATCTAATAGCACTATTTTTGTATTAAATATTTATTAATAAACCAGCATTCATGCGTATTATTTTGGAAAACAATTTCTTACTGGTAAGTTGTGTGGGGTGGGTGGGGGGGTAAGATTAGAGTTAATGAAAAACAGTTTTTTTTTTAGAAAATAATTGCCTGAGAGAAAAATGATTTTTTTTAAAATTATAGGTGATAAAAAATCTAGTTTTTGTATGTATACTTTTCTCAAATAACCTTAAGGTTTATTTCTCGAAAACAAGGCGTATCGCTATGAAAATTACAATAGTTGCCATTTTTTGTCGCAAAAACGTAAAAAATCAGATTTTTTAAAATAAATTAAGTTTTCAAGAAATTTCATTTTTTTTAATTCTAGACCATTTTTTATTACGTAATTTCAAAAATATAGTTTTTAAATTAAAAATATCGGTATATTTATCAACCGTATTTTGTCAAGGTATATTTATTAAACTGTAAAATATACGTATATCACAGACGATTCTGTTTACAAAAGGGAAAAAATTCGGGCATTTAAAAAAATTACACGGAATTTACATATCTAGTTTTTCAACTCTATTACTACACCTGAAATATGTGATAAAATGACCCCGATATCACATATATGCCATACTATGTTGTATACCATATATTTTTCATATACGTATATATTTTATAGTGTAATGTAATGGAATATCAATATACAAAAGGAAATCTAGAAAAAATAGGAAACATATTAACGTGTATAAAAGACTTATACCAAATAAAAGAAAGACTCTCTAATAAAATTTATTTTTTTTTAATTTAAGTAAGACGTTTACATTCACTCAGTCACAATGCTGGTCAGAGCTTTATTCAGCGTGACCTTGAGTAAAAAAAGGTGCTTCGGGAAACAACGGGTTACAACATTTACTATCAATCGGTATAATTCTGGTTTAAAGCTGTGGAATCAGTTTCGCTGTTCAGTGCAGGAAAACTGCTTTTCGGCATTATCTTCAACCAATTTAAAGTTTCTGCGCCAAGAATAAAATAGATTATTAGATTATTAGGTTTATTGTGGGTGGGGCACCTTAATTGTGTCCCTCCTAGCTCTATAGTGGCTCACTGCTAGGTGTTTATACTTCCCCAATCAAGCACGCCCTCTTTAAATATTCGATAATTTAACTGGGAGATTTTCAAAGAGACATTAAGAAACTTTTCTTATTGCCAATAATAGAATAACGGAGCATCATATGATTTTCTTAATTTCTATCAGTCGATTATAGCTCAGATTTGTAAGCCTTCATTAGCAGCACACTTTAGAATGAAAGGAACTTTTTAAAATTGCTAAAGGTTTAGTTGTTACGACTTTTTTGCGAAAATTATTAATTATTTATTAACTTCTTGGGAGGGATTATGTGATCAGGTTTAATTATTTGCAAACATTGGTTATAACATCAGTATATTAGAGCAAATTTCTTATAAATCCGCAATGTTATTAGGTTTTACCTCTGCTCAGAGAAATCTAGGTTTTTTCCCTTTGAAGATTGAAAACTTTGAATCTTTGAAATAATTATTCAAAGTCGTAAAACTTTTGGTTCAGGTAAAATACAGCCAAATCTTTGGTCGCCATTTTAAAAAAGAAGATGGGCATATAGAAACTCCAAAATCTGTATGAAATTCTCTATGTCACAACACAAACAATTTTAGGTTGGATCCGAAGTTTTGTGTAAAGTAGGCTGATATCGATACTGCCAAATATGCATTTCATACAACACATAGGTACATCATCAGCTATGGTAAATCGTAAAGGTGTATCAATAAATATAATTAAATTAGGTGACAGCTGGAATTCGAACACCTTTGCTAATTTTTGCAAAATAACTGTTGTAATGCTGATATTAATGCAAGGTAATTTTTTGAAAATAATCAAATAAATCAATTTGTATTCTATTGTTTAGAAATATAACAATATCATTGTTATTTGCCACTAAGTGTTTAATATTGTCGTCATGAAATAATTCTTATATAGATGTATATATCACAAACATTAATTTAATGTTTTGTATTTTAATATCCTCGTTTTAAAGGTTTTTTTATTTTTTAGTCTACAGTTGCACAATTAACTATCTTTAACACGTTGAGCCCCGCGTGCCCACCGGTGGGCATTTGGATTTTACTTCCAGGGACCAAATTTTCATTCTGCATATTTTTTGTTAATAGTTATTTTTTTGCAGTTTATGTTGTTTGTGGATCAATACTCTGTCGACTTTTGGCTGTTTTTGTAATTTTTTTGCGGTGACCCACGGGTGGGCACGTGGTCCCAGAATGCTATTTTACATTTTGGGACCGAATGCCCACCCGTGGACGCTAGCTTTAATGTGTTTTTTTGTTTCAGAGTTAAGGAAATATGACTAAGAAATATCTATCGGATCAGTAGTTGGCAAAGGAGCTGGAGAATCTGTCCGACGACGAGTCAAAAGATATAATAGAAGACGAAATTACCGGATTTTCAGATGATTCGCTCGTAGATAAAGATTTTATTCCTGTTGAAAGTGATCTAACATCCGATAACGATTCATCCGGTAATAATTCAGATAATTCTGCCATATTATTACCCGAAGACGATAACGTACCTCTAGCGACTTTAACTACTAAGCAAAAATGGGATCACGTTCAAGGAGACCGATTGTCTTTCAGTGAAAGCCCTCAGAATGTTGGTGTTGTTCCAGCTGTTAGTGCAGACTTTGCAGGGAAAGAACCAACTGAATTCTTTAACTATTTTCTCGACGATGAGATGATTAATCTATTTGTGACTGAAACCAATAGGTTTGCTTCAGAGCGAATTGCTGCGGCAATAGCAGATCCAAACCGGAAGACCAAGGTGCCGAAATGGGCGCATACCAACCCGTGGAAATGCGAAAATTTTTTGGCATTATATTATGGATGGGCCTTCTTCCAATGCCTCAGTTACGGGATTATTGGTAAACCAAATCGTTGTACCAAAATCGCATACCCACAATTATAAGTAGAAACAGATTTGAAGGTATTTTGGGCATGTTCCATGTAAGTGATAATGAGAAGGACAGACCCTCTGATGACCGACTTTACAAAATATCCGAATTTCTTGACATGCTGCAAAAGAAATTTAAGTCCTCCTACATGCCCGAAAAAGACATTTGTATCGACGAAAGTAACGTCCCGTTTCGAGGACGCATTTATTTCAGACAATATATACCCAATAAGCGACACCGCTACGGTATAAAGCTTTTTAAGTTGTGTGTATCTGGAGGATACACCTGGGATTTCAAAGTATATAAAAGACCAGGCAGAGAAAAATCAAGTGAATTTGCCGTTTCTGAACAGGTAGTCATGGAATTGATGGAAGGTCTTTTGGACAGTGGCCGCACACTTTACACTGACAAATGGTACACGAGCGTATCATTAGCCAAAAGACTGATTGACCGAAAAACGCATTTAGTTGGTACAATCCTCAGGAAGTAATAAAGGAAAAGTTGAATCGAGGTGGAATTGTAGCTCGGCAAGATAATGACAAAACTGTAGTCCTGAAGTGGAAGGATAAGAGAGACGTCATCATGCTAAGCACCAAACACGATGATTCTACCGTTACTTTAGCAAAGAAAGGAAAGGAAGTTATTAAACCGAAAGTAATTGTTGACTATAATCAGGGCAAGGCCTTTATCGACTTGTCGGATCAAATGTCAGCATATACGCGCATTTTCTAAGGCGAACTTCAAAATGGTACAAACGCCTAGTGTTTCATCTCATGACTGCTACAACAATAGTAAACGCGTTACATCTTTACAATAAAATAAACAAGAAAAAAATCAGCATCACCACTTTCAAAGAAGAGGTAGTTTCAGGTCTCATTAAAAAAGACGGAAAACTTAATACTGTTTCTCGTCCTTCCACGTCAAGAACGCAACGCTGCACGTTGAAGGAAGTGGAAGGCCAAAAACGAGTTACTCGAAAGAGATGCACTAAATGCTACAGCACCATGTCAATGGCTCACAATGCTGCGTACGTCCGAAAAAATGCGAAAAAGGTCAATACAATTTGTGTACCGTGTAATATTCCCCTGTGTATTACTTGCTTCCAAAAACATTTGGCTTAAAACTTTAGTGTCAGCAGTTTCTTTGTGGCAGTGTGTTTTTCGTCAAACGTTAGGTCGTTTTAGTAACTTTTATTATATTTAAGTTAGTCATTTTTATGGTATTTTAAGTTTTGGTTACATAAGAAAACGACTGTTTTTTTATGACAATTTATTTTTAAGTTTTAAGAGTATTTTTTCTGTTTTAAGGTAATATAACATGGTATATTAACTCAAATGTTGTTTTTTTTTCTACTCTTATAAACTAAATACCTAAACTATCCAAACTGCCCAACCCAATATATTTTTTGGCTTATCCTGGGACCAGATCGTCGTTTGGTATAGGCAGAATCAATGTAATCCATGCTCATGGGTGAGCGCGCGGTCCCTGAATAAGCGATGCGATGTGCCCACCGGTGGGCATGTGGTCCCAGAAAGCAAACTTGAAATGCCCACCGGTGGGCACGCGGAGCTCAATGTGTTAAACATCTACGTTGTTATCTTATTTGCGGAACGAGGACTTCATATAATTACAATCGAACTTTAATTTCTACAAGTAAGTTCGTTTGATTTAGTAATTATTGCCTTGTTTAAGAATTATATTTAAAATTTTCTAGTTGGTGTAAATAAATTGCTTTATTATTATTATCATTTTTGAATTTTGAAACAGCGATGAAAAAAAAATTAAAACTCAACTTGTTGATAATTAATTAACGTCTGAATCGTATTCTGGGTGCGATTTAATCTCTGGATCGCTTGGCACACCGTAAAATTTTAATTAAAATCCGCCTGCTCCGATAATATTCGAAACGATCCATAAACTGTATCCGATCGGTGTTTTTTTGCCAAAAATCAATCAATCCGAGAGAGAAGTTTTCGTCTCTTTATTAAATTTATTGCGGGATCGCACGTGCACGTGCTGGGCTGCCAAAAACCCTGGCCCCCTTGCCCCCCTTCACCGACTACATAATTGAAAAATATTTGATTTTATGCCGAATGTTTATTTGAATTTTGGAAATGCAGCAAGCAGCAGCATCCCCGAACTAATTTATGTGTAAATTTTATTTAAAATGGAAAATTTAATTTACGTATGCCCCCTTGCGATAATAATTAATATTTATTTTGTTTATTTTTAAATGATCGATAAAAGCGTATCGAAATAAATTTATTAACAGACACGTCGCGTTACTCTATTGGAATGTTTATTATTCTATCGCTTTTTAATTATTATTTACAAACATAAAATTGACTCATGGTCTTCTCCGAAAATCGCACGTCAGTATGACCATATAACTTGCGCCCTGCTATTGAATTCGATTGACACGTTTTTATGTAATTTTGACCTAATTTAGTTTTTTTTTTAATTAATTAATTAAAAGCATTTTCCAGGCTTTTCTCTCTAAAAAAAAAGTATATTTAATAACAAATATTATGGCCTTCCGAAATTGAATAATAAAAGTTTTTCTATACGATCCAAGTAAATTCAACTTGACGTAAAATGTTTGAAAAAAAAATGTCCAATTGACTGGTGTCCGTTTTGACTCTATATATACTCGAGACATTTGCAATAATCTTAAAATAGGTCCTAAAATAATTTTCATAGAAAAAATTTTCCTTCAAGTTTAACAATCAATATCTCATGAACGATTGCTCCAATGAAAAAAAATGTTCTTATCAATTTTATAAGAAATATTCTTGGCTACAAATAACCTTTTATAAGTTACATCCTGAGTCTCGTAGATTTAGAGATATTTGCAATAATCTCAAAATAGGTCGTAAAATAACTTGCGTGGAAAAAATTTTTTTTCAAGTTTAACAATCTATATCTCATGAACGATTGCTCCAATGAAAAAAATTGTTCGTATCATTTTTATTAAGAATCTTTCTGACTATAGATAACCTTAATATAAGTTACATCCTAAATCTCATAGATTTTGAGATATTTGCTATAAACTAAAAAAAAGTCCTAAAAAAATTTTTGTAAAAAAAATATTCATTCAACTTTAACGATCCATATTTCATGAACGGTTGTTCAAATGAAAAAAATTGTCCTTATCATTTCTATAAGAAATATTCTTAACTACAAATAACCTTTTATAAGTTACTTCCAACGTCTCGTAGATTTAGAGATATTTGCAATAACATCAAAATAGGTCGTAAAATAATTTTCGTGGAAAAAATTTTCTTTCAAGTTTAACAATGTATATCTCATGAACGCTTGCTCTAACGAAAAAAAATGTTCTTATCAATTTTATAAGAAATATTCTTGGCTACAAATAACCTTTTATAAGTTACTTCCTAAGTCTCGTAGATTTAGAGATATTCGCAATAATCTCAAAATAGGTCGTAAAATAACTTGCGTGGAAAAATTTTTTTTCAAGTTTAACAATCTATATCTCATGAACGGTTGCTCTAATGAAAAAAAATGTTCTTATCAATTTTATAAGAAATATTCTTGGCTACAAATAACCTTTTATAAGTTACTTCCTACGTCTCGTAGATTTAGAAATATTTGCAATAATCTCAAAATAGGTCGTAAAATAATTTTCGTGGAAAAAATTTTCTTTCAAGTTTAACAATGTATATCTCATGAACGCTTGCTCTAACGAAAAAAAATGTTCTTATCAATTTTATAAGAAATATTCTTGGCTACAAATAACCTTTTATAAGTTACTTCCTAAGTCTCGTAGATTTAGAGATATTTGCAATAATCTCAAAATAGGTCGTAAAATAACTTGCGTGGAAAAATTTTTTTTCAAGTTTAACAATCTATATCTCATGAACGGTTGCTCTAATGAAAAAAAATGTTCTTATCAATTTTATAAGAAATATTCTTGGCTACAAATAACCTTTTATAAGTAACTTCCTACGTCTCGTAGATTTAGAAATATTTGCAATAATCTCAAAATAGGTCGTAAAATAATTTTCGTGGAAAAAATTTTCTTTCAAGATTAACAATCTATATCTCATGAACGCTTGCTCTAATGAAAAAAAATGTTCTTATCAATTTTATAAGAAATATTCTTGGCTACAAATAACATTTTATAAGTTACTTCCTACGTCTCGTAGATTTAGAGATATTTGCAATAATCTCAAAATAGGTCGTAAAATAATTTTCGTGGAAAAAATTTTCTTTCAAGTTTAACAATCTATATCTCATGAACGCTTGCTCTAATGAAAAAAAATGTTCTTATCAATTTTATAAGAAATATTCTTGGCTACAAATAACCTTTTATAAGTTACTTCCTACGTCTCGTAGATTTAGAAATATTTGCAATAATCTCAAAATAGGTCGTAAAATAATTTTCGTGGAAAAAATTTTTTTTCAAGTTTAACAATCTATATCTCATGAACGGTTGCTCTAATGAAAAAAAATGTTCTTATCAATTTTATAAGAAATATTCTTGGCTACAAATAACCTTTTATAAGTTACTTCCTACGTCTCGTAGATTTAGAAATATTTGCAATAATCTCAAAATAGGTCGTAAAATAATTTTCGTGGAAAAAATTTTCTTTCAAGTTTAACAATGTATATCTCATGAACGCTTGCTCTAACGAAAAAAAATGTTCTTATCAATTTTATAAGAAATATTCTTGGCTACAAATAACCTTTTATAAGTTACTTCCTAAGTCTCGTAGATTTAGAGATATTTGCAATAATCTCAAAATAGGTCGTAAAATAACTTGCGTGGAAAAATTTTTTTTCAAGTTTAACAATCTATATCTCATGAACGGTTGCTCTAATGAAAAAAAATGTTCTTATCAATTTTATAAGAAATATTCTTGGCTACAAATAACCTTTTATAAGTAACTTCCTACGTCTCGTAGATTTAGAAATATTTGCAATAATCTCAAAATAGGTCGTAAAATAATTTTCGTGGAAAAAATTTTCTTTCAAGATTAACAATCTATATCTCATGAACGCTTGCTCTAATGAAAAAAAATGTTCTTATCAATTTTATAAGAAATATTCTTGGCTACAAATAACATTTTATAAGTTACTTCCTACGTCTCGTAGATTTAGAGATATTTGCAATAATCTCAAAATAGGTCCTAAAATAATTTTCGTGGAAAAAATTTTCTTTCAAGTTTAACAATCTATATCTCATGAACGGTTGTTCTAACGAAAAAAAATATTCTTATCATTTTTATAAGAAATATTCTTGACTACAAATCACCTTCTATAAGTTCCTTTCTAAGTCTCGTAGATTTAGAGATATTTACAATAATCTCAAAATAGGTCGTAAAATAATTTTCGTGGAAAAAATTTTCTTTCAAGTTTAACAATCTATATCTCATGAACGCTTGCTCTAATGAAAAAAAATGTTCTTATCAATTTTATAAGAAATATTCTTGGCTACAAATAACATTTTATAAGTTACTTCCTAAGTCTCGTAGATTTAGAGATATTTGCAATAATCTCAAAATAGGTCGTAAAATAATTTTCGTGGGAAAAATTTTCTTTCAAGTTTAACAATCTATATCTCATGAACGGTTGCTCTAATGAAAAAAATTGTTCCTATCATTTTTATAAAGAATCTTTCTGACTACAAATAACTTTTATATAAGTTACATCCTAAGTCTCATAGATTTTGAGATATTTGCAATAATCTCAAAAAAAGTCCTGAAATAATTTTCGTAAAAAAAATATTCTTTCAAGTTTAACAATCTATATCTCATGAATGGTTGTTCGAACGAAAAAAATTGTCCTTATCATTTCTATAAGAAATATTCTTGACTACAGATAACCTTTTATAAGTTACTTCCTAAGTCTCGTAGATTTAGAGATATTTGCAATAACCTCAAAATAGGTGGTAAAATAATTTTCGTGAAAAAAATTTTCTTTCAAGTTTAACAATCTATATCTCATGAACGCTTGCTCTAATTAAAAAAAATGTTCTTATCAATTTTATAAGAAATATTCTTGGCTACAAATAACCTTTTATAAGTTACTTCCTACGTCTCGTAGATTTAGAGATATTTGCAATAATCTCAAAAAAGGTCCTAAAATAATTTTCCAAAAAAAAAATTATTTCAAGTTTAACGACCTATATCTCATGAACGGTTGCTCTGACAAAAAAAATTATTCTTACCATTTTTATAAAGAATTTTCTTGATTACAAATAACCTTAATATAAACTGTCTTATAAACCTTGCATTAAACGTGATTCACACAATAAAAGCTTGTCTTGACGAAAAAAATCCCTAGAACCAATCACACTTTGCAGTCAAAAAACAGTAAAATTAATTTATTACAAAATCATAAAAGGGACCAATTGACTTATGACCTTCCTTTAAAATATCACGTCATCGGTGTGACCAATTAATTTGCACTCTTTGTTATTAGAGTCAATAGATAAATTTTCATGTAAATTCGACTTAATTAAAACTTTTTCCAGGCTTTTCTTAAAAAAATATATATGTACATATATTTCCACATGAAATTGTCCAACTGACTTATGGCCTTTTCTATTTTAGTTATAAGAGACTCCTATAATATACAACATTTTTCAGTTAATTCGACTTGATTTTATTAAAACATTATATAATTATTTCATCTCTAGAAAAAATCTTATGCTTAGATAAAAATGACCAGTTGATTTATGGTCTTCTGCAAACGAATAATCAGAGTTATTTTTAGATAACGTACACCATTTCCAAACAAATTCAACTTAATATAAGCTTTTCAAAAAAAAAAAATGTCCAATTGACTAACAACTCTAAAAAAAAATTGTACAAGCTTAAATTTCCAAAGGGTCATTTTCATATAAATATTACAGAAAAAAATAAATCTTTTTAAGTTAATCAAATAGTCCAGTTGACTAACAATCTTATGCAATAAAACCCGTCATAGTTCCGTTAAGATACATTATTTTGCCTTGAATACCATAGTCAGGATGGCCGAGTGGTCTAAGGCGCTGCGTTCAGGTCGCAGTCCACTTCTGTGGGCGTGGGTTCGAATCCCACTTCTGACAAACTTTTTTTTAATTTTTTTAATTAAATATTAATTGACACATATATTTCAAATATATAATTTATTTACTTTTTCTTAAGTGATTTAATTATATAATCAATATTTTTACATATTTATTTAGTTTATCGCGTATTAAGGCAATTACGCTCGCTTCGCTCTATGGGCGTAGATTCAAATCCCACTTCAGACAATTTTTTTTTAATTTTTTTATTTTTAAATTATTCCATGTATGAATAGGTCAAATATATAATTTGTTTATTTTTCTTAATTAATCGATTTTTTTAAATATTTATATGGTATTTAGGTATACTGGGTATTAATGAAATGATCGTCAATAACTTTTTTACTGTTATAGATATGAAAATGATATTTTGCAACTTCGTAATTTAGATAAGTCTCCATTAAATGAGACATTTAATTATTTTTTTTTCACGTCAGCTTTAGCCGGAAATGACCCCAACTTTTGAATGTTAAAAGGGACTTCCTATATATTTTCTTATAATTCGATAAACAATGACATTCTGTACATAATGATACCCCACAAGTGTTCTTTTGACATTTGAATCTTGAAATATTTAATTATTTTGCCAACGAAATAATTAATAATCTCATAAAACAGTTGTGTCGTCCGCAAAGCCTTATGACCGTCTGACAAATTAAACGCTTTAATCCCGAAAGATCCGCGGGACGCAACAGGAGACCGTTTTCCACTTCGGTAAACTTTAAAAAGAAAACCCGTCCAAAGTTCAAATTATGTTTTATTCGAAATGGTTTTTCCAACTTTCCAACTTTTCCGTTTCGTGTCATATATCTCTCCCTCTCTCTCTCTCCCATTTCGAATTTATCGTCTTTCCAAATGGAGTTTTGTTTAAGGGAGTTTCGCTTTGTTTCGTACGAGGAGGATTTATGACGGCCGGAGGTTTATTTGGGGCCATTTTTTCCGTCCTACATGGGGGGAAACTTTTAAGCCAAATTCACAAGATGGCGGACAACAAAACAGCGAAAACCATGTTATTTTATCTTAAACACCCTTTAGAAATTATATACGTTTTTCAACTGCTAATAACTCAAAAACCAGCAGGCTAAAGTATGTCGTGTGACCCATCGAATTACTTAGAATTCCACATAGAATCCAAATATCTAATGATATTTAAGAAGTCTTGAATAAAATAAGAACGTTACTCTCATAAAGTTGATGCAGCACGTCTGGATGACGCGCAACAGGTCCTGCAGGATTTTCACGTTTGTCCGCTCACCAGCAGAAAATCGAAGAAGACTCGAGGAAGGAAACTTGTTACACGATCAGACTTTATTAGTTTCTCTTGTCTTTGTCGAGCGCAGTTAATTCCTATCGATCGCGATAAGGACGGAAACTATAAAGGAGAAACCGAGAAGGGTTCTCGTTCCTAAAATTAAGACATAAAGATACGACCATTTGAAGATATTGATTTAATATTAAATAAAAAACGCAATTTAAGCGGGGATAATTAAAATTTATTGGTCTCCATTGGGTTTTCACTGATCGGCTAATAATAAAAATGATTTAAATTAAACTGTGCGATGAATAATACGTACGCGTGGACTGGGAAAACCTAATTATTAGAAACTTTCAACGTCTATAATCTTTAATAGAAATTTACATTTTTGTTTATTTATAGATTTAATGATGTTTTTTGTCGTTTTCGTTTATTATCTTTTTTATTTTATGTAGGTACTATGGATATTATTGCATATTTGGACACTACGTGAAATTCCAAGTAATTTGATAGGTCGCACGATATAGTTTGGTTTGATAGTTTTAAAGATATTAACAGTTGAAAATCAGGTGATTCTTGACTGTTATTCTATATGAATTAAGGAAATTGGCATCTAATTTTAGTATAAACGAATATGCGATGAACCTAAAAATTTAGTAGTAAACTAATTTTTTTAAGGCACTTACACTAACTCATTTCTAGGTTAGTTATGATTCTGGTAGTACCGGAAGTACGATGTAACTTCTTATTTTTAAACAGGACACCCTATATTATTCAATTTTAACATTCTAGGTGAAATTCCAAGAAATTTGATGGGTCACATGCCATACTTATGTACAATAGTTTTCGAGATATAAACAATAGAAGATCATAGAACTTTTGACCTTCAAATGTCCTAGAGCCGACGCTATTCAACATAGAATCATACGGTTTTCACTTTACTAGCTTAACTTTCAAGAGCTGTCTATTGAGGTAATTTAAAAGGAAAAATTGACAATTTTGACATTTGACAGATTGTGACAGTTTTACTTGAACCTACTGAAACCACGGTAATAACTGTAAATTTTAATAATTGATGATTGAAAATGAACAATAACAAATTTCAATAATTTTACTGTCATAACCTCAAAAAAAAATAATTTTTTAACTGTTTATATCTCAAAAACTATTTATCCAAACTGTGACATGTGACCCCTCAATTTTCTTGGATTTGTACGTAGAATCCAAAAATGCAATAAAAAAATAAAATTTTGTTGTTGTTTTTGTTATACTGTAAGTTAGTTTTCGTATCTTTAACGGGACACCCTATATATTATTAGATTTTCAGATTCTCCCTAAAATTCCAAGAAATTTGATGGGTCACATGCCACATTTAGGTGTAATAGTTTTTAAGATATAAACAATAGAATGTCATAGAACTTTTGACCTTGAAATGTCCTAGAGCCCAGGCTATTTAACGTAGAATAAAACGGTTTTCACTTTACTGGCTTAACTTTTCAGGAGCTATCTATTGAGGTGATTTTAAAGAAAAAATTGACAATTTTGACATTTTACAGATTTTGACATTTTTACTTGAACCTACTGAAATCCACGGTAATAACTGTAAATTTCAATAATTGATGATTGAAAAATGAACAATAACAAAATTCAATAATTTTACTTCATAACCTCAAAAAAAATTATTTTTTAACTTTTTATATCTCAAAAACTATTTATCTAAACTATGGCATGTGACCCCTCAATTTTCTTGGATTTGTACGTAGAATCCAAGAATGCAATAAAAAACTAACTTTTTACTAAAAATAGCAAAGTTAGTACTTACTTCCGGACTACCCGGAAATGCAATAAACCTTAAAATAATTGAAAAATGATCCTCTGAGTAACCTTGAATTAACGGAAAAAAATTTGTCAAGCATATTTTTGGGTTAGTTGTTATTTTTGTTACATCGGAAGTCAACTTCCTTATCTTTAGTAGGACACCCTATATATTATTAGATTTTCAGATTCTCCCGAAAATTCCAAGAAATTTGATAGGTCACATGGCACGCTTAGGTGTAATAGTTTTAAAGATATAAACAATAGAATGTCATAGAACTTTTGACCTTCAAATGTCCTAGAGCCCAGACTATTTAACGTAGAATAAAACGGTTTTCACTTTACTAGCTTAACTTTTCAAGAGCTGTCTATTGAGGTAATTTAAAAGGAAAAATTGACAATTTTGACATTTGACAGATTGTGACAGTTTTACTTGAACCTACTCAAATCCACGGTAATAACTGTAAATTTTAATAATTGATGATTGAAAAATGAAGAATAACAAAATTTAATGATTTTAGTGTCATAACCTCAAAAAAAATTAATGTTTTAACTGTTTATATCTCAAAAACTATTTATCCAAACTATGGCATGCGACCCCTCAATTTTCTTGGATTTGTACGTAGAATTCAAGAATGCAACAAAAAACTAACTTTTCATTAAAAATAGCAAATTTTAGCACTCACTTCCGGTCTACCCGGAATTGCAACAAATCTAAAAATATTTTAAAAATCACCCCTTTAGTAACCTTAAATTTACTGAAAAATATTTGTCAAGAATATTTTTAGGTTAGTTGTTATTTTTCCTACACCTTAACTTGAATGGGAAACCCTATATATATTATTAGATTTTTAGATTCTTCTGAAAATTCTAAGAAATTTGATGGGTCACATGCCACACTTATGTGTAATAGTTTTTAAGATATAAACAATAGAAGTTCAAAGAACTTTTGACCTTCAAATGTCCTAGAGCCGAACTATTCAACTTAGAATCAAACGGTTTTCACTTTACTGGCTTAACTTTTCAAGAGCTGTCTATTGAGGTAATTTTAAAGGAAAAATTGAAAAATGTTGACATTTGACAGATTTTGACATTTTTACTTGAACCTATGAAATCCACGGTAATAACAGTAAATTTCAATAATTGATGATTGAAAAATGAACAATAACAAAATTTAATAATTTTAGTGTCATAACCTCAAAAAAAATTAATTTTTTAACTGTTCATATCTCAAAATCTATTTATCCAAACTATGGCATGTGACCCCTCAATTTTCTTGGATTTGTACGTAGAATCCAAAAATGCAATAAAAGAATAAAAATTTGTTGTTATTTTTGTTATACTGTAAGTTAATTTTCGTATATTTAACGGGACACCCTATATATTATTAGATTTTCAGATTCTCCCAAAATGCCAAGAAATTTGATGGGTCACATGCCACACTTATGTGTAATAGTTTTTAAGATATAAACAATAGAAGTTCATAGAACTTTTGACCTTCAAATGTCCTAGAACCGACGCTATTCAACATAGAATCAAACGGTTTTCACTTTACTAGATTAACTTTTCAAGAGCTATCTATTGAGATAATTTTGAAAAAAAAATTAAATTTGACAAATTATTGTGGCATTTTCAACTGCTTATATCTCGAAAACTATTGGTCCAAACTAGGGCGTGCGACCCCTCAATTTTTTTAAAATTTCACGCAGAATCCAAAAATACCATAAAAATCATAGCGTTCCATTTAAAATAACGAAGTTATCGCCATTTTCCGGTTTACCTTTTGGTGCAACCGACCCAAAAACTCTTTTAAAATCACCTCCTGTGTCCGTTTTTCATCCTGTATACCACCCATTGTATTTGGGCCAATGCATATGAAAGCCGCAAAGCCATTCATAATCCCACAAAATAAAAAAAAATAAAAGAAAAACAAAAGACGTGAAATTCACGCACCGGAGAACTGGTTTCGCGAGGTCTGAAATAAAAATGGAGCCGTACTGGTGGTGCATCGCTCTCTGAAATATATTCTCTTCGAAACATTATTATTTCCCTCTTTTTCTAATACATTTAAAAAAACGTCCATCTATATACGAAAATATCTAAATAAAATAAAAATCCCTCTGGAATCGAGGAGTAAATCACGAAGGAGTGACACATAAGGTCCTATAGAGTGAACCTCTGGAGAATATTCTTCGTCTTCTTCTTAGCTGATTTATTCATGTAACGTCGAAATAAAAATAATATTTGAAGGGATGAAAGAAAAAAAAGGACCTTTTGGAACTGGTATAAGGGTTTTAAGGGTCAACCTGATGTACGGCGTGACTAAGTATACATACTTGGTTCAAGGGAGTTTTTTTTGTGCGGATAAGGTTTATGAGAAAATTGTATTATGGTTATTTGTAGCCAAGAGGATTCTTTATAAAAATGATAAGAACAATTTTTTTCGTCAGAGCAACCGTTCATGAGATATAGATCATTAAAGTTGAGAAATATGTTTTTTTTATGAAAATTATTTTATCACTTTTTGGGGATTATTGCAAATATCTCGAAAACTATGGGACTTAGGGAAAAATTTATATTAAGATTATTTGTAGCCAAGGAGATTCTTTATGAAAATGATAGGAACAACTTTTTTCGTTAGAGCAATAGTTCATGAGATATAGATCATTAAAGTTGAGAAATATGTTTTTTTAGGAAAATTATTTTATGACATATTTTAGGATTATTGCAAATACTTCAAAAACTGTAGAACTAGGGTTAAATTTGTATTTAGAGCCTTTACAAAAATGATGGGAGCACTTTTTTTCGACAGAACAACTGTTCATGAGATATGGATCATTAAAGTTGAGAAATATATGTTTTTATGGAAATTATTTTATGACTTATTTAGAGATTATTGCAAATATCTCCAAAACTATGGGATTTAGGGAAAAATTAATATTAAGGTTATTTGTAGCCAAAAAGATTCTTTATAAAAATGATAAGAACAATTTTTTTCATCAGAGCAACCGTTCATGAGATATAGATCATTAAAGTTGAGAAATATGTTTTTTTTACGAAAATTATTTTATGACTTTTTGCGATTATTGCAAATATCTCAAAAACTATGGGACTTAGGGAAAAATTAATATAAAGGTTATTTATAACCAAGAAGATTCTTTATAAAAATGATAAGAACAATTTTTTTCGTCAGAGCAACCGTTCATAAGATATGGAGCATTAAAGTTGAGAAATATGTTTTTTTATGAAAATTATTTTATGACTTTTTGGGGATTATTGCAAATATCTCGAAAACTATGGGACTTAGGGAAAAATTAATATTAAGGTTATTTGTAGCCAAGAAGATTGTTTATAAAAATGATAAGAACAATTTTTTTCGTCAGAGCAACTGTTCATGAGATATAGATCATTAAAGTTGAGAAATATGGTTTTTTTACGAAAATTATTTTATGACTTTTTGGGGATTATTGCAATTATCTCAAAAACTATGGGACTTAGGGAAAAATTAATATTAAGGTTATTTGTAGCCAAGAATATTCTTTATAAACATGATAAGAACAATTTTTTTCGTTAGAGCAACCGTTCATGAGATAAGGATCATTAAAGTTGAAAAAATATATTTTTTTACAAAAATTTTTTTATGACCCACTTTGAGTTTATTGCAAATATCTTAAAAACTATCGGACTTAAGGAAAATGTTACATTAATGTTATTTGTAGCCAAGAAAATTCTTTATAAAAATGATAGGAACAAGTTTTTTCGTCAGAGCAACCGTTCATGAGATAAAGGTCAATTAATTTGAAATATATACTATTTGTTTGACGAAAATTATTTTATGACTTTTTGGGGATAATTGCAAATATCTCAAAAACTATGGGACGTAGGGAAAAATTAATATTAAGGTTATTTGTAGCCAATAAGATTCTTTATAAAAATGATAAAAACAATTTTCTTCGTCAGAGCAACCGTTCATGAGATATGGATCATTAAACCTAAAAAATATATTTTTTTAGGAAAATTATTTTATGACATATTTTAGGATTATTGCAAATACTTCAAAAACTGTAGAACTAGGGTTAAATTTGTATTTAGATCATTTGTACTTAAGAGCCTTTACAAAAATGATGAGAGCACTTTTTTTCGACAGAGCAACTGTTCATGAGATATGGATCATTAAAGTTCAGAAATATATGTTTTTATGGAAATTATTTTATGACTTATTTAGAGATTATTGCAAATATCTCCAAAACTATGGGATTTAGGGAAAAATTAATATTAAGGTTATTTGTAGCCAAGAAGATTCTTTATAAAAATGATAAGAACAATTTTTTTCGTCAGAGCAACCGTTCATGAGATATAGATCATTAAAGTTGAGAAATATGTTTTTTTATGAAAATTATTTTATGACTTTTTGGGGATAATTGCAAATATCTCAAAAATTATGGGACGTAGGGAAAAATTAATATTAAGGTTATTTATAGCCAAGAAGATTATTTATCAAAATGATACGAACAAGTTTTTTCGTTAGAACAACCGTTCATGAGATATGGATGATCAAAGTTGAAAAATATATTTTTTTACAAAAAAATTTTTATGACCTACTTTTAGTTTCTTGCAAATATCTTAAAAACTATCGGACTTAAGGAAAATGTTATATTAATATTATTTGTAGCCAAGAAAATTCTTTATAAAAATGATAGAAACAAGTTTTTTCGTCAGAGACACCGTTCATGAGATATAGGTCATTAAAGTTGATGTTTTTTTTTATGAAAATTATTTTATGACTTTTTGGGGATTATTGCAAATATCTCGAAAACTATGTGACTTAGGGAAAAATTTATATTAAGGTTATTTGTAGCCAAGAAGATTGTTTATAAAAATTATAAGAACAATTTTTTTCGTTAGTATAACCGTTCATGAGATATGGATCATGAAAGTTGAGAAACATATTTTTTTACGAAAAATTTTTTATGACCTACTTTGAGTTTATTGCAAATATCTTAAAAACTATCGGACTTAAGGAAAATGTTATATTAATGTTATTTGTAGCCAAGAAAATTCTTTATAAAAATGATAGGAACAAGTTTTTTCGTCAGAGCAACCGTTCATGAGATATAGGTCAATTAAATTGAGATATATACTATTTGTTTGACGAAAATTATTTTATGACTTTTTGGGGATAATTGCAAATATCTCAAAAACTATGGGACGTAGGGAAAAATTAATATTAAGGTTATTTATATAATGATAAAAACAAGTTTTTTAATTAGAGCAACCGTTCATGAGATATGGATCATTAAACTTGAAAAATATATTTTTTGACTTTTTGGGGATTATAGCTAATATCTCAAAAACTATGGGACTTAGGGAAAAATTCATATTAAGGTCATTTGTAGCCAAGAAGATTCTTTATAAAAATGATAAGAACAATTTTCTTCGTCAGAGCAACCGTTCATGAAGTATGGATCATTAAACCAAAAAAATATATTTTTTTACAAAAATTATTTTATGACATATTTTAGGATTATTGCATATATTTCAAAAACTGTAGAACTAGGCTTAAATTTGTATTTAGATCATTTGTATTTAGATCATTTGTAATTAAGAGCCTTTACAAAAATGATGGGGGCACTTTTTTTCGACAAAGCAACTGTTCATGAGATATGGATCATTAAAGTTGAGAAATATATGTGTTTACGGAAATTATTTTATGACTTATTTAGAGATTATTGCCAATATCTCTAAAACTATGGGACTTAGGGAAAAATTAATATTAAGATTATTTGTAGCTAAGAAGATTGTTTATAAAAATGATAAGAACAATTTTTTTCGTTAGAGCAACCGTTCATGAAATATGGAGCATTAAAGTTGAGAAATATGTTTTTTTTATGAAAATTATTTTATGACTTTTCGGGGACTATTGCAAATATCTCAAAAACTATGGGACTTAGGGAAAAATTAATATTAAGGTTATTTGTAGCCAAGAAAATTCTTTATAAAAATGGTTAAAACAATTTGTTTCGTCAGAGCAACCGTTCATGAGATATGGATCATTAAATTTGAGAAATATATTTTTTTACAAACATTTTTTTATGACCTACTTTGAGTTTATTGCAAATATCTTAAAAACTATCGGACTTAAAGAAAATGTTATATTAATGTTATTTGTAGCCAAGAAAATTCTTTATAAAAATGATAGGAACAAGTTTTTTCGTCAAAGACACCGTTCATGAGATATAGGTCAATTAAGTTGAGATATATACTATTTGTTTGACGAAAATTATTTTATGACTTTTTGGCGATTATTGCAAATATCTCGAAAACTATGGGACTTAGGGAAAAATTAATATTAAGATTATTTGTAGCCAAGAAGATTCTTTATAAAAATGATAAGAACAATATTTTTCGTCAGAGCAACCGTTCATGAGATATGGACCATTAAACTTGAGAAATATATTTTTTTACATAATTTTTTTTATACTTACTTTGAGGTTATTGCAAATATCTTAAAAACTATCGGATTTCAGGAAAATGTTATATTAATGTTATTTGTAGCCAAGAAAATTCTTTGTAAACATGATTAGAACAAGTTTTTTCATCAAAGCAACCGTTCATGAGATATAGGTCAATTAGGTTGAGATATATACTATTTGTTTGACGACAATTATTTTATGACTTTATGGAGATTAATGCAATTATCTCAAAAACTATGGGACTTAGGGAAAATATATATTAATATTATTTGAAGCCAAGAAGATTCTTTATAAAAATGGTAAGAACAATATTTTTCGTCAGAGCAACCGTTTATGAGATATGGACCATTAAACTTGAGAAATATATTTTTTTAAGGCAATTATTTTATGACTTATTTTGAGATTATTTCAAATATCTCATAATCTATGAGACTTAGGAAGTAACTTATATTAAGGTTATTTGTAGCCAAGAAAATTCTTAATAAAAATGGTTCAAACTTTTTTTCTGTCAGAGCAACTGTTCATAAAATATGGTCGGTCAAAGTTTGAATTTCATTTTTTTTATGACTCTTTTTGTATTATTACACAAAATTTCACAACTATCAAATTTATGATAAAATGTATGTTAAGATTATTTATAGTAAAAAAAAATCTCTATAAAAATGCCAAGAATGTTCTTTTCTGTCAGAGCAACCGTTCATGAGATATTGACTGACCCTGAAAGTCGAAAATTATATTTTTTTCCAAACTCCACTTAAATTGAAAATATTTCAAAAACGATTACATTTATGAGAAAAATTATTTTAACTAAAACAATTCCTTGGAAAATTTAATTATTTTCATCAGAATAAGCATACATGCGTTACGGACTATCAAAGTTGAAAATTAATCAACTTATGACTTTTGACAGCGATTTTCTCAAAAACTGTCAAAAAATCGAAAAAAAACATAAAATACTTTTTTGCAGAGAATACTTCAATCTACAATTTTCCTCCCAAGCATTTTCCTTCTCACACCAACAGTTACCGAGTTATTCGTGAAAATGTGTCCCATATGTAACAAAGACAAACAAAACTTTACCTACCATTCAAACTAACAAAAAAAAAATCCAAAAATAAAAAAACACCAAAGAACACACGAACTTCGACTCAATACACGGATTAAGAACTTTTTTTTAATGAAAAAAAAAGAGGAGTTTAGTCCGAGCGCAAATCTCCGATTAAACGAGACCATCCCGTACTTCTGCTGTTTACGTTCAGCCGAAGACTAACTTCCACTCCGATCTCCATCTGACAATTTAACTCGCTTCAAGCGGGCTTCGGGGGATTCTGCGCATTTCGACCGGTTTTCCTGTTGGCTGTTTAACGCTTCTCTTCCGCCTGTTACGTCAATAGGAAATCCTACACTAACGGATTTGATCATCAACATTTTTATAAATTACTGCTTTAGATAACTCGGTGACACTTTCATTAAATAAATCACAAAGTTTCCTTTAGGAACTTTATTAGGAACTTAAAATCATTTGATTCATATTTTTTTAGTTATTTGGTTTCAATGTGCCAGTTGGCTGGTGAAGGATTCTAATTTTTTGAGTCACCACTGGCTTCTAAGGCAAATTTTGAGAAAACTGCTTTCGCTATCAATGTGAAACTTTTAGTAAGTCATTTAAAAAACTGTTTTCAAGAAACTTTATTAAGGACGCAAAATTGTTTAGTTAACACTTTTTGAGCTATCTGGGTTCAAAGTCCAACTTCCCTAGTAAAGCACTTTCATTTTGAAGCTTACCACTGGCGTAAAAGTGAAATTTTGAAAAATCTACTGTCTGTATCGAAATAAAATTTTGAGTAAATCATTTAGAAAACTGTTTTTAAGAAATGTTATTAAAGACGCAAAATTATATAGTTAACACTTTTTGAGCTATCTGGGTTCAAAGTTCAACTTCCCTAGTAAAGCACTTTTATTCTGGATCTCACCCCTGACTTCAAGGTAGAATTTTAAAAAAAACTATTGGGTGTACCAAAATGAATTCTTTAGTAAATCATTTAGAAGACTGTTTTTAAGACATTTTATTAAAGACTCAAAATAATTTAATACATTTTTTTTAATGTTATTTGGGTTTAAAGTTCGCTATACCTAATAAGACACTTTCATTCTGCAGCTCACCACTGGCTTCAGAGTGGAATTTTGAAAAAACTACTGTCTGTATCAAAATAAAGTTGTCAGTAAACCATTTAAAAAACTGTTTTTAAGAAACTTTATTAAAGACTCAAAATTATTTAATTACCTCTTTTCGAGTTATTTGGGTTGAAAGTCCAACTTGTCCAGTAAACCACTTTTACTGTGAAGCTCAGCACTGACTTCTGAGGCCGATTTTGAAGAAACTAATTTAGATATCGGAATGAAACTTTAATTAAATCATTTAATATACATTGCTCTACAAACTTCATTTATGACTTTAACCATTTAAGCTCAAATCTTTCAAGCTATTTCACACTAAATCTTCCACTTACTTATAAAAACCCTTTTCAATCTTCAGATGCTTTTTTAAACAGAACCACTTAACCAACCTCGATTAAGAAAACACGTTTTTACATTGCAACACCAGTATCGATTTATCTGCGATAGGTGCCGGACGGTTAACTGCTGCGAAAGATAACGATGCGTATTTAAAATTACTTCGGTTTTTATAAAGAATAGTGGCTCTTTAAATAGGATTAAATTTAGCAGCAATTCTGTGAGTTGTATCTATTTCAATTTAAATAAAAACAATTATCACGCCGCTTACCCTCTCATGTTCTTAATATGATTGGGGGTGGCAGTGTTGAAGGGGGGGGCGAAAAACCCCCCCGATAAGCAAAATATTAAAGTAGTGGATATCACATATGTCGAAAAGAATAAAGATGTATCTATGCATGATTTAAGTTTTCAAAATCAATATAATTCAGGTGCAAAAAATATATTAGACGATAATTCCCAAGATAAAATTATATCAGAAAAAATAAATAATATTGATTTTAATCTAAGATATAGATTGAATAGTGAAGGCCCATTTATCATATATGTTGAGCATAAATACTTAAATTTTGAAAAGTTACATCCACTTAAAATTAGCGAAAAACTTCTTAATCTAGGAGGAGGCGAGAAATATATTAATCATATTAATCCTGTAGGTCGTAATAGGGTACAGATTGTTTGTCAATCTGCTTTAGGTGCAAACAAAGTTGTAGTTAACCCAGTATTTAAAGTAAATGATTTAGTTGCTTATATTCCTTCATATTTAATACAAAAAAAAGGTCTTATCAGAGGAGTAGATACTTCATATTCGGAAGAAAGTCTATTTAGTGCTATTAAGTCTTCAATCCTTATAAAATCACTGCAAAGAAGATACAAAACTATTTTAAATGATGAAGGTAAAACGGTTAGGGTTCCTAAACAACAAATTTTTGTAACTTTTGATAATCTTCAACTGCCTCAATATATATATATATTTACAAACTAAGATATGAAGTAGAAACGTGGTACAGTCCAGTTACGATATGTTTTAACTGCCTTAATTTTGGACATACAAATAAACAATGCCGAGGAAAGAAACGATGTAAAAATTGCTCAGTAATTATAACAGACAATGAATGTACAAATTGCAATACCTTTTGCATCCACTGTAAATCAATTGAACATTCTTCAACTAGCAAACAATGTCAAAAATACCAAAGACAAAAAAAAGTCAAAGAAGCCATGGCCAATTTAAACATTTCATTTAAAGAAGCCGAAAAAATCATCGAAATGCCCTCGTATTCAAGTCTAGTGCAAAAAAATAAATTTGCACCTTTATTAACTATCAATCAAGACAATTTTCCTGAATTACCCAACAAATACAATCACAAAAATGCCCACAACATTAACAATATATCACTTTCGCAACCTACTCCTTCTAAAAACATAAATAATCTATCATTTTACTCCCAGCCAATTACTGACAATAGTAATTCAAATAAAAAACGGCGGGTTCAGGATAGAAGCCCTAATTATGAACCTATTCGAAGTGATTTTGATTGGTCTTATACCGGTTCCCCTTTAATTGAAATAAATCAAAAACAACCTAAAGAAAATTTAAAACAACTGAAACAAAAAATACTTGAAAACATTAAAAATGGATTAAGTCAATCTCTCAATTCTAACAACATTACTAATATTCCAGAAATTCTTAAATGTGTTAGTGATATTTTAAACGATACTCTAGTTAATATTATTGATGAAATATGGCTAATAAAAGACAACAACTAAATATAATACAGTGGAATACTAGATCTGCTTACTCTAATCATAACCATTTAAAAAACCTTATTATTGACACCAAGTGTACAGACGCTATCTATTATGTGAAACTTGGTATAAGCCAGAATATAAAATTCGATTTAAAGGGTATAATATCATAAGAAAAGATAGGGTTCAAGGTAAGGGCCGAGTAGCATTTTTTCTTAAAAATTCAATACGTTATAAAATAATTGACTTTGTAAATTTAACAAATAATAAACTAGAATTGTGTGCAGTTAACATTATGTTTAACAAAAAGGAAATCTCGTTAGTATCTATTTATCGACCTCCCAATGTTCAGGTATCTACTTCCGACTACGAACGAATATTCTCACAATTAAAGGAGCATTGTATTATAGGTGGGGATTTCAATGCCCATCATATAGCATGGGGTTCTAATACCTCTAATAATTTTGGTACTACACTAATTAACTCCTTAGATAATTTTCAGAATTTACTTATTAGGAATCAAGGGCAAACAACCAGAGTTGGTGGTCCTAATCAGTCTGATTCTGCTATTGATGTTACTATTATTTCATCCAATCTGATTCAAAATTCAGATTGGAAGATACTTCAGGATTCATATGGTTCAGACCATCTCCCAATTGTCTTGAATTTAAATAACTTTAACGTTAACAATACTAATAATTCTATACAACATTTGGGTTGGAAACTTAAACAAGCTAACTGGAATAACTATAGACACGAAATTGATTGCAAAATGTCTTTTATAACAAATAAACCTGAATACGCTCATGAAATTATTGAACTTATTTCTAATATAATAACAGAAGTTGCTAATAAAATTTTCCCCAAAAGAAAAGCACAAAATAATAAGTATTATATTCCCTGGTGGGATGAAGAATGTCAAAACCTTTCAAATAAACGTAAACATATTTATAACTTTTACCGTAAAAATAATAATTTAGAAAATTACATAGCATATAAAAAAATATCGGCCAAGTGCAAACTATACTTTAAAAAGAAATCTAAAGAGAGCTGGATTAACTTTTGTAGTAGTCTTAATGCTCAAAGCTCTCCAACAAAAATTTGGAATAGGGTAAACTGCATCCGGAAATCTTTGGTTGACAGTAATATAACGCCAGCAACTAATGATATTGCTGATGAATTTTTAAATAAAGTAGCACCTATTTCGGTTTACCAAGATATCTGTTGAGTTTGTTGAGTTCAAATATAAATTTGTTGTAATGGCAACCACGCATTGCAGGTTACAATATTTCACTAGTGGCGGCAGCACAACACAGTCCCTTTGTATATCTAAATATAGACAATTTTTGATCGATCGACGTTTTCATGTCGTACGTGACTGTAAGCCAGTAGTTCTCTTCTGGTCGTCTTGTAAAAACATTTTGTTGTCATATTGGTTTGGCTTTGTGAAAATAACTTCGCACAAATACGTAGTAAAGAATATTAAGTGAATAATTAGTTGGTTTTATTTATTACGGATAAGAGTGAACCGAAAAGCGGGTAAATCCCCAACAAAATTATGGTCCTTCGCCCGGATATTTAGTGCAAGAAAAAATATATGGCCGGCGGTTGGCGTCTGATGGGTATTATTAGAATATCTGTTTGCTGTATGCCGGAAAAAACATCTGCTATTGGAAAAGCAAAATACAGAAGAGAAACTTGGATCATTGGGATAAATAGCACGTTTGGTGATAAAATCTAAGTATTAGTAAATTTGGATTGCATATTATTGTAATTGCAATAAAAGAATAAAACAAGTTTAACAATATTCAGGTTATTGGGATTAAGATATTGTTATACAGTGGTGCCAGATTTTGGTAATTGGTAGCCAAAATTGGATAATTGGAAGAAAACAGTCAGGAAATTGGTTCCCTATGTTTGACTTGGAAATTTGGATTGATTATGGAATTTTGGTATTATAAAACATCTATAATAATTATGGTGGAATATTGGATTTCAATTTGGTTGGACAATTCGACATGCAATTTGGATTGCGATTGGTAAATTTGGTCTAAATTAAAATTATACACAAATATTTATAATCTTGGAATATTGTAAGTATTTAGGCAAATTATTGTAAGAGATATGAGATATTATTATTCAATAATTATTGGGATTATTGTAGTTATTTGGTAGATTACAAGATTTGGTATATCTTTGATTTAATTAATTTCTTTAGATGTTTGGTACATATTATTATTATTGAGTGTATTGTTACGTATTGTTAACATTATCATTGGTTACATTGGGTAACATTTATTGAAAAAGTTATGAGTTGGTGTTAACTTTTTATATTTTTTTGTGGAAAATCAATTGGTTATTTATTTTTTGGTTAAATTTGTACCTACTTACATTCGTACTTACATTACATTAAGTAAAGGGGCTATTTATTTGTACGGTTTTTTAAGGTTGACTCAGTCTGAAAGATGACAGAACCAACAGTGTCAGTGTTAATTAGACGCCGTGGGGGCATCAAGAGTAAGCTCACTACAGCTAACAACTTTATTAAAAATATTATACAAAATGTGCCTCAACCTCCACAGCTATTAGATTTGGAGACTCTTATGGAAGTTGATAGTAGGTTACAAAATTTAATTTCTTTAAATACAAAATTTCAAGAATTACAAGAAGCCATTGAGGATGAGGTAAGTGTTGATACTCTAGAAAATCAGGTAGCAGAGGGACTCGCTTTTGAGACATTGTATTTCAAGACAATTTCTTTATATAAAAATACATTACATGTGCATAAATTTCAACATATTTTAAAACAACAAAATAATGATGGTTTGGGTGATGAGCCACAAGTTCAACCATCTCAACCAACACCAATAATTATTTCGAGACCTCAGTTGCCTGCTATTCCTATTCCGAAGTTTAATGGCAATACACAAGATTGGTTGGAATTTAGGGACACCTTTATTTCATTAATTCATTCAAATGATTCTATTGGGGACTTGGAAAAAATATATTTTTTAAAGGGAGCTTTAGAGGGTGAAGCTAAACATGTGATACATTTGGTGGATCTAACAGCGTCAAATTATCAGGTGATTTGGAATATGCTTTGTGATAGGTATGATAACCCAAATGTCTTGGTAAATGATCATTTGAAATTGTTGGTTAATATACAAAGTATATCTAAGGAATCACATAGTGATTTGCGCAATATTTTGGATGGTATTAATAGAAATTTATATTCATTAAATAAATTAGGCATAAATACGGATAGTTGGGATCCTATTATTATATTTTTGGTTTGTCAGAAATTGGATTTGACAACCCAAAGAGTGTGGGAGGAGAAAAAGCCTCATGATAGACTTGCCACTCTTAATGAATTTAAATCATTTTTAAAAAATCGTATTGAAATGTTGGCTTCTTTTGAGAAGAATAAAATTAAACCTAAAGTTGAAGAAAAATTGGGACACAAATATGGGACTAAACAAAAAATTGATTATACCTCTAAATCTTATTTGGGACAAACTTGTCATTGTGTTTTTTGTGAGAGTAATAGTCATTATATTTCGAATTGTTCAGATTTTATAAAGTTAACCATAAAAGATAGATTTCAAAAAGCTAAGCAGTTGGGCTTATGTTTGAACTGTTTAAGAAAAGGTAGTCATATGAGTAGGGATTGTAAAGTTAGTGGTTGCAGAAAATGTAGACATAAACATCATACTTTGCTACATTATGAAAATCATAATAATCCTGCTCATGTTACTCAGAATTCGAATGATAGTTCAGACAAGAAAGAAAATACTCAGAATTCAAGTATTCAACAGATAAATTCTGTTTTTGCAAATGTTGGTTGTTCGTTTGAGTCTGAATCTTTTTCGGAGGTTTTATTATCAACAGCTTTGGTACAAGTTGTGGATAATAAAAATAATTCTCAGATATTGCGTGTTCTACTAGATAGTGGGTCACAGTCAAATTTAATTACTTTAGAAGCTTGGCAAGCATTGGGTTTAACAAGTCAAGACGTTTCAATTTCTATTACAGGAATAAATCAAACAACATCAAAAATAAATAAAAAGTGTACTTTGGAAATAAATTCTCTTCATTATCAGTTTAAAATCCAGGTAGATTGTTTAGTCGTTCCTGAGATAAGTTCTGTTATTCCTAATCAAAATATAGATTATGCTTCGTTAGATATCCCATCACATGTTAAATTGGCAGATCCT
This sequence comes from Anthonomus grandis grandis, assembly GCF_022605725.1. Taxonomy (NCBI): domain Eukaryota; kingdom Metazoa; phylum Arthropoda; class Insecta; order Coleoptera; family Curculionidae; genus Anthonomus; species Anthonomus grandis. Next base: position 2,794,300 of record NC_065547.1, read on the forward strand.
TCATTTGCAATTCCTGGAAAAATTGATATGCTACTTGGAGCTGAAATATTTTATACCCTTCTTTGTATTGGACAGTTTACTTTGAAAAATAATAAGGTTATATTACAAAAGACTCGTTTGGGTTGGGTTTCAACTGGTTCAATTAATATTGGAAATAATTTTAGTACAGTTAAATGTAATTTAGCTATAAATAATTCAAATTCTCAAATACAAGATCAACTTGAGAAATTTTGGTTAATAGAAGAATTAGATATTGAAAATAAAGTATTGTCACAGGAGGATAGAGAGTGTGAAAAGTTATTCTTGGATTCAACTTTTCAAAATCCTGATGGGAGGTTTGTGGTAAAAATTCCTTTATGTGATAATCCTTCTAAACTTGGTGATTCTAAGCAATATGCTTTGAATAGATTTTTGGCATTAGAGAAAAGATTAAACAAAAATATAGAATTGAAAAATTTGTATGTGTCATTCTTAGATGAATATGAAAAATTGGGTCATATGTCATTGGCTAAGGATTCTCCTAATAATATTTCTTATTACTTACCACATCATGGTGTGTTGAGTGATCATAGTCTTACAACAAAGTTGAGGGTGGTATTTAATGGGTCAGCAAAAACTACATCAGGATTGTCATTGAATGATATACAATATATAGGTCCTAATTTACAGGATGACCTTTTGGGAATTCTTTTGAGATTTCGTAAACATAATGTTATAGTTTGTGCTGACATTACAAAAATGTATAGAATGGTTTTGGTGAATTCATCAGATAGATCACTTCAAAAAATTCTATGGAGATCCGATCCTAGTCATGATATTAAAGAATATACATTGAACACAGTCACTTATGGAACAAGGTCAGCTCCTTATTTGGCTATAAGGTGCTTAAAGGAACTTGGATTGCAGTTTTGTGATAAATATCCCTTGGCATCAAAGGTCATTTTACATGATTTTTACGTAGATGATCTGCTAAGTGGGGCAAAAAATCCTCAAGATGCCATTACTTTGAGTAAAGAAATTGATTTAATTTTAAAATCAGGATGTATGAATCTTTGTAAATGGATTTCTAATGATCCTTTGGTAATGAAAACACTTTGTGAGAGTACTTCAAACCTGGAATCAATACATTTTGGTGAAAAGGAAAACTATAAAACGTTGGGTCTCTATTGGTCATTTAAGACAGATATGCTAAAATTTAGTATTTCATTTTCTACTTCCCATAAAATAACAAAAAGATCAATATTGTCAGATGTCGCAAAGATTTTTGATCCGTTGGGTTTACTTGGACCTTGTATAATCCTGGCAAAGATTCTTCTTCAAAAGTTATGGTCTCAGAAGTTGACCTGGGATGAGACTTTACCAATGGAATTAAATTCTAAGTGGGTAAAATTAAAAAATCAGTTCTCTACACTTAATAATTTATGTATAAAAAGACATGTCATTTGTGTAAATCCAACAAAAATAGAGTTACATGGGTTTTCCGATGCTTCTATGGATGCTTACGGAGCTTGTATTTATTTAAGAACAATTTCTTTAAATAATGAAATTGGAATATCTTTATTGTGTTCAAAGGTTAAAGTTTCTCCGTTAAAAACTCGTACAATCCCTTGTTTGGAACTTTGTGGGGCCTTATTGTTGGCAAAATTGTTAAAAAAGGTTCTTGAGTCAATAGAGCTCAATATTGAGGAGATTCATCTTTGGTGTGATGCAAAAGTTGTACTTGGATGGATTGGAACCTGTCCAAGTACACTTGAAGTTTTTATTTCAAATAGAGTATCACAAATTCAAAATCTTACTACTCCCGAAATGTGGAAATATGTCAAATCTGCAGATAATCCTGCAGATCTTTTATCTCGTGGCGTATTACCAGAAAATATTATAGATTGTCTAAAATGGTGGCATGGCCCTGAATTTTTGTTCAGCGAGAATATTGATTGGTCAGGCTTTAAAATAGAACCTTTGGAGATTTTACCAGGAAGGAAAAAGAACATTCATATGTGTGAATTAAGAACATATAATGATAATGTCATCCAGTTTACAAATTTTAGTAATATTTTACGTTTGATTCGTACTATAGCTTATTGTTTGAGATTTAGAAATATGTTGCAGCTTGGTAAATGTAAAATAAAAGATTCTTTTACCCCTGAAGAGATAGATTTGGCTTGGATAAGAGCAATCAAATTGGTACAAGGAGAATGCTTTTGGGAATTTATCAATTTATTGGCTCATGATAAAAATAAAGACAAAACTATTAAATTAAACCCTTCCCTTTTTAAACTTCATCCCTTTATTGATGAAAATGGACTTCTAAGGGTGGGGGGAAGACTACAAAATTCATCTTTTAATTATCAGAAAAAACATCAGATCCTTCTTCCTGCAAAACATCATTTTACCAAATTACTATTTATTTATGAACATAAAAGATTATTGCATCCTGGACCTCAAATGTTGTTGAGTGTAATCAGAGATAAATATTGGGTAATTGGTGGAAGAAATTTAGCAAGAAAGGTCTCATTTGAATGTATTGTTTGTTTTAAAACAAATCCAACTTCTTTAAATCAGATTATGGGGTCATTACCAGAAGAAAGGGTAACTTTGGCATATCCTTTTTATAATGTTGGGGTGGACTATGGTGGTCCTCTTTATATTAAAGACCGTAATGGTAGGGGAGCTAAAATAAGTAAATGTTATATTTGTTTGTTTATCTCTGTTTGTCTCTCTACTAAAGCAATTCACTTAGAGTTAGTTTCAAATTTAACTAGTGAAGGTTTTATCTCGACCTTTAGAAGATTTGTCGCTAGACGTGGCAAACCAAAATGTATCTTTTCTGATAATGGTTCCAATTTCATTGGGGCAAATAATGAATTGAAACAACTTGGGGAATTTTTACAAACAGAACTTAACTTAATTTCTGAAACAATGATTAATGAACAAATAGTATGGAAGTTTATTCCATCTTATTCTCCAAACTTTGGTGGAGTTTGGGAGGCCGGTATAAAATCTTGTAAATTACATCTAAAAAGAATTGTTGGTAACAATACACTTACTTTTGAATGTCTATACACAGTCCTAGTTCAGATTGAGTCAGTTCTGAATTCTAGGCCATTGGTGCCCATATCATCTAGTCCTGACGACTTAGATGCATTAACACCATCGCATTTCTTGATAGGTAGGAAATTGTGTAACCTACCAGATCCTAGTTTAAAACATGTTTCATTATCTAAACTTTCCATGTACCAGCATATGCAAATGTTACTTCAACATTTTTGGAGTAGATGGAGTACTGAGTATATTAATGAATTACAGGTTAGAGCTAAGTGGTACATTGAAAGAAATAATGTTAAGGTGGGTGACTTAGTCATAATTAAGAATAAAAACCTGCCTCCATTACAATGGAGACTTGGCAGGGTAATTGAACTATTTCCTGGCATAGACAATAAAGTGCGGGTAGTGAAAATTAAAACGAAGACTGGTGAAGTGAAACGTGGTATCTCTCAACTGTGCTCTTTACCAATAAACAGTGAGATATCTAGTTAAGAATTAATCTTAAGAAATTTTAAATTTTAGTTTGTTTTAGTTTTAGAGAGCTAAGGTTGTCTTTGCAAATATGTAGATAGTTAATCTTAATTGAAAGATGCCCTTTCAAGGTGGGGGGTATGTTGAGTTTGTTGAGTTCAAATATAAATTTGTTGTAATGGCAACCACGCATTGCAGGTTACAATATTTCACTAGTGGCGGCAGCACAACACAGTCCCTTTGTATATCTAAATATAGACAATTTTTGATCGATCGACGTTTTCATGTCGTACGTGACTGTAAGCCAGTAGTTCTCTTCTGGTCGTCTTGTAAAAACATTTTGTTGTCATATTGGTTTGGCTTTGTGAAAATAACTTCGCACAAATACGTAGTAAAGAATATTAAGTGAATAATTAGTTGGTTTTATTTATTACGGATAAGAGTGAACCGAAAAGCGGGTAAATCCCCAACAATATCCCAAGAAAACAATCGGATAAAAACCATTATTTAAGCCAACCAATTTCATTTTCAGAATTTAACTTTCATCTTAAAAGACATAAAGATACAAGTCCTGGTCCCGACAATATCACATACAGCATGTTGCTAAATCTTCCTAATTCTGCCAAACAATTGTTAATTAAAGCCTTTAATAGTGTTATTATTGATGGAGAAATTATTAATTCCAAGTCAGCAATAGTTTTAATTAATAAGCCGGGTAAACCTGGTGAATTCAGACCAATAACTTTGTCCTCATGTATTAATAAAACTCTTGAGCGAATTTTAAAAAGTCGTCTGGAGTGGTGGTGTGAGTCCAAATGCATCTTTCCGACCCATCAGTTTGGCTTTCGTAGGGGTAAGAGTGTTAACGATTGCTTAGCACATCTTGTTTCAGACATACAACAAACATACTCAGAAAATAGTTATTTGGGAGCATTATTTCTTGATATTCAAAGTGCCTTTGAAAATGTTAATCTTTATATCCTGTTAGAAAAGCTTATTGGTTTAGGTGTTCCTGAAGGGTTTGCTCATAATCTTATTAATTTATTTACAAACAGAAATATTACCATAAAAACTAGTTATAATACAACAGATTATAGGACAACATCTGCAGGCCTACCTCAAGGTTCGGTCTTAAGCCCCTTACTTTTTAATCTTTATACAGCTGATTTTCACAAGCTGCAAATAAAATCTAAAATATTGCAATTTGCAGACGATTTTTGTATTTATTGTACAGCATACGATATGCCAGCTTGTAAAAAGAATCTTAACCATGTTATGTATATTTGTAATAAATATTTTCCAAGCAATGGATTTAGTATTTCTAGCAAAAAATCAGCGTTAGTAATTTACACACGACACAATCTACAAATACAAAATCAAATAATTTTAAGTAATATTACCCTTCCATGGATAAAAGAACTAAAATACCTTGGTGTATATTTAGACCAAAAATTGACATGGAATACCCATATAAATTATATCTTACAAAAAGCTGAAAAGAGCTTGAATATTTTAAAATCAGTCACTGCCCGAAAATGGGGCTCTGATTTTAAGACATCTTTAATGTTCTATCGAGCATTTACTAGATCGTTGCTGGATAACGGCTCAATTTTTTATGGTTCTGCTACTAAAACGAGACTACTAAAGGTTGATCGTATACAATATAGAGCTTTAAGATTAGTCACAGGCGCCTTAAGATCCACGCCGATTGAAGCATTACTGGCAGAGGCTAATGAGCTACCATTAGAGATAAGACGAAAAACTTTAGCAGAAAAACTTTTGATTAAAAATGTGCAATATCGGAATAACCCATTAATAGCTAAAATTCACAAACTGGGTATGTCTAATTTAACTAATAAATATTGGTTGAATAAAAACAGTCCTCCATTGGCTGAAGCTTATACTGAAACAAAATACCTCCATCAATTCATTAATGAAACAAATATACTATGGATGTACGAATTAGCTTTTGGGGTTAATTTTTTTGACCCCACAATAATATTTCCTACATTTACGAACTGTCATAAGGCCAATCAAACTATTCTTAAGGATACTTTGAGTAAATTTCAAAATTACTTAGAAATATACACAGATGGATCAAAAACTGCTGATGGTACAGGTTGTGCCTTTATTATTCCGAAAATTAATATTAAAAGAAAATACAAGTGTGAGGATTATGCTTCTATTTTTACTGCAGAGGCATTAGCAATATTAAGGGCCCTGGAATTTAGTAGTGATGCTAATATAATTTCAAACTTTTTAATACTTTCTAATTCAAAATCAGTTTTACAATCACTAAAAAATGGACATAATATTAAACACCCAGTTATTTTTAAGATTTGAGAGGCTATTAGTAATCTTGATAAACATAATACTAAGATAGCATTCATTTGGTTAAAAGGACACACAGGATTGCTAGGAAATGAATTGGCAGATAAAGAGGCCAAGGAAGCAATTAAGACAGATAGGATTCTTTCCAAAGTACACTTTAGTGATATAGTTCCAATTATCCGAAAGAGATCTTCAGAAACTTGGAAAAGAAAATATCTTGCATATTTAGCAAATACTTCAAATACATACACTTCAATAAAAGCGTCCCTTAGCAGTTATAGTATGGTTTCCAAATGTAACTTTCGAAGATATTTGACAACATCTTTCTTCAGATTTCTAGTGGGTCATGGTAATTTTAATAAATATTTACATAAATTAGGAATAAATGACTCATATATATGTAACTGTGACAACCAGTCAATTGATGATTTAAACCATATTTTATTTGAATGTAAAAATAATATGGACGCAGTGATGTTTCTGTATAATAAATTGAAAGAGGTTGGCTTGCTTTCCTATGTGTCATACTTCACTTAAGGCAAACGTAATTGTCGACGATAGAAGGAGTCTATTTTCATAAAATTTTTTGAAATTGTCCAAAAGGAAAATATAACTTGAACGTATATGCAATGGTTAATAATTTTAGTTACTTAGAGATCCCTTTGTTTTTTCCCTATTGTTTACCTACCTATCCGAGCCCCCCTATGTTCTGTTTTAAAAAATGTCCTGCATTGGCTCCAGGACGAGAAGCGTGTGACCCTGTCTAAGATCCCTAGTATTAATATTTCTTGCACTATTCCTTTTTTTGTACTCTTTTTATTAGATACAATGTCATACTACCCAATAGTATAATTATTTAAATACTATATTAGCAACCTGTTCTATTATGAATGAGTTTCTATATTGGAACACGTGGCTAAATGTGCAAAGCACAAGGCCAAAAAACGAAAAAAAAAAAAAAACATTGCAACACTCAAGCAACAAAAATCAATTAAAAAAATCCGTTAGTGTATGTGCACCAATAGCATACTAGTTCCGTCTTTGTCTGGCGGCGGTTCGGAGGAACGGAAACCCACCCCCGCAATCGCGGAAGAGTTTTCTTCGACGACGTTGCCGCACTTCCACTTAAATAAGGAGATTCAAGGAGAAGAACCTTATGATTTGATTTTTTGTGCTGTTAATAGTGTGCGTATGTGTGAAAATTGACGGTTGTCGTATGTTTTTTAGGGTGGTAAAGTGAGAGTTTTTTGTGTTATAGGGGTGAAAAATTAGAAAACTCACCAGAAACTTTTGGCAAAAGAGGATAATAAAGTTGGGGGCAAGTTATAAAGGGGCTTTTGTACGAAGAACGTGCCATTGTTGCACTGTAATGACGCTGAAAAAAGTAAATTGAGTGACGTCGTGAGAATTAGTCATTTTCTTGGTTTTTAATGCAAAAAACTGCTGTCGATATCACAGTGAAACTTTCAGTAAATGATTAAGAAGACTTTTCTCTAGAAACTTTATTAAATACTCGAAATTATTTAATTAACAGTTTTTTGAGTCATGTCGGTTTCAAAGTACCAGTTGCCCAATAACACTTGGTCATTTATGAATTCTTCACTGGACAAATTCTTAAGAAACTGTTTACCGTATCACAGTAAAACTATCAGTAAATATTTAATAAGACTTTTCCCTAGAAACTTCATTAATAACTCAAATTGATTTAATTAAAATATTGTGAGTTATTTGCCTTGAAAGTCTCATTTTAATTTTGAACTCATCACTAGTTTTTTAAGGAAAACTCCGAGCAAACTACTAGCTATACCGAAGTAAAACTTTTAGTATAAGATTAGGAAAATTATTTTTAAGAAACTTTTTTAATGACTCAAAATGATTAAATTACATATTTTTGAGATATTTAAGTTCAAAGTTCAATTTGGCTACTGTCATTCTTTATGTAATCACCAGATTCTGCGTAAAAATTTTGAAAAAGCTACTTTATGTATTCAAGTGAGACTTTCAGTAAATTATTTAGAAAACTATTGTCTAGAAACTTAGTTAAAAGCTCAAATTATTTAACAAATATTTTTTGAGTTATTTAGGTTCTACTTATCCAGTAGACACTTTCATTCTTGAGGACATCACTGGCTTTAGAGTAAGTTTTTTGAATAAAACTACTTTATGTATCCGACTGAAATTTTTAGTAAATTATTGAGAAAACTATTGCCTAGAAACTTTGTAAAGAGTTCAATTATATTGAAGAAACAAGTCTTGAGATATTTATCTTCAAATTCCAACTTGTCCAGTAAAGCACTGTTCTTTTTGAGGTCCTTTAGATTAATATTTTGGAAAAACTACTTGATGTATCGAAGTGAAACTTTCAGTATATTATAAAAAAAAGTTTTGTCTAGAAAGTTTGTTGGGAGCTCGAAATTATTTAACCAGTATTTTGCAACTTATTGAAGCTTAAAGTCCCAACTTTCCAGTAAAACACTTTAGTTCTTAACACTTGATCACTGATTTCTTTCTGGGTAGAGTTTTGAAAAAACTACTAGATGTATCGGAATCACACTTTCAGGTTTACTTCAGGCACTTCTAAATAATTTTTATTCCTTCTTTGACTGTCTGCAAGAGATCTATACAAACTTTTAAAGGCCTAAAAAAAATTGGTCCTTCACCAAAAGTTCTACATTCGCGGGATTTTTAAACTAAGGAAATGGTTTTGGTCCTTTGAACCGGATTTTATTCACTTAATATATTTATTATTTGCTTGAATGAATTGGTTATTTAAATTTGGCACTTCTCCCCTGCATTCTTTATACTCATTAAACTGGAACCCATTGATGAAGAATGAAATGAAAGTGGTGCTTTACTGAGCAAGTTAGACTTTAACCAGAAATAACTTAATTTTTTTTGGTCCCCTGAACCAGATTTCTTAGTTAAGTTAAATTGCTCTCTTATTTTATAGATATTTATTGTTTTTTTTATAGTATTTGGCCCCTTTAAATAATAAAATTTTACCTATTTCGACAGTTTTTGCCAGATTGTTTTGATCCTTCGAACCGGATTTCGAGACACGCTTTTTGTACAGTTTCTTTTCATTCGTAGTATTTTTTTTTTTTAATTCCAATACGGTAATTTTACTTGGGTCATTTTTATCCCTTTTTTGACTGCCTTAAATAAATACAAAAATTAACTTTTATCTATTTTTTCATATAAAAACCCTCCTGTGAGAGGTCCATAAGAGGTTTATCGTAATTACTTTTTAATATAAAAAAATACACCACTGCATTTTTCTTTAATAAATTTTATTTTTTAAATTCTTGTTTAGTATTGAGCAAATTGTATTCTTGATTTGTTTTTTTATTTAAATATCTTATTCGGTATAATTATTGTGTTTCATACACGTTAATGTAATATCTACTTTGTGATTTTCCTGTGTATGATAATTCATTATTACATTATATGATATATACGTTATGAAAAGTATATCGTATGTAGGGTTGCCAAGTGTCCTCCTTTCGGGAGGACAGTCCTCCTTTCTTGCTGTGAGCTCTCCTTTCTCCTTTTCTACCCAAATGTCCTCCTTTTGAACTGATTTTACACTAAATCCTGCTTTTAATTTTTAAGTCAAGTTAGCGGCTATTTAGCGACTATCTTTATTTTACTATATTTATCGCTATTATTTTCTTTTATTTAAGGACTCTCACGAGATGTGT